>NC_034413.1:63150906-63450906 GCF_002078875.1 Numida meleagris | reverse complement strand
TAACTGGAAATGCTTAAATAAAGGAAGAAAAGGTGATAAAACTGGGGAAACTTAGAAATCATAGCTGGGCATCCTGTACTTACAAATCTAGGAGCTATTTAACAACACTGGATCAGAGCTGCAGCCAGGACTGATGCAATGCCCACCTGTTCCATGAGGAGGTGAGTGAGAGGTACCTCATCCAGTTCATGTAGCAGCAGTGCAGAAGGCTGCATTTTTAAGCACTTCCTTCATTCTTGATGAAGAGAAATGGACTATGTTGTGATTTATCTCCCCCCTGTGAAGATAGCAGCACTGCCAATTTTTCTTCATTTCCTTTTTTTTTCCCCCTTTGTCCATAGCCTAGATAATCTTCAAGTTAGGTGGGTTAAATCCTCTTCCCTGGTGTACGCACGCTGCTGAGAACCTGAAATGAGGCGCTGGCAGCCTCAAGAGGTTATGCTGAAGGGATATTTATAAGGTGGGAAGAAAAGATGAAATTCATCAAGTTTCCAAAGAGAAGTTACCTAAGGGCAGGACCAGCACTACAATGGCTACTCAGCAGTCGGGTCTATGTGTGTGTTGACAAATAGACAAATTCCCACAGGAATAAAACAGTTCATTTAAATTTTTTCTGTCCTTATTTTTTTCTAAACAAGCCTGACTTCATGCTGAAACAGCAGTGAGAGCTGCAGAGTTTCTGTGATCAGGTGAATTCAGAACCGACTGACATGGAGAAACAATAAATACCCCATGGCACTTCACAAATATTTTATGCCGCAGGAGTGGGTGAAAACATCCATAAGGAAGCCATTTTATACTTGTTATATTCAAAGCAGGGAAAGAACACTGTGAGTACATTTCTAAGCACAGCACACACAAATGGGCTTGCTCTAGTTTGTTTTCAGGATAGAAGCTACATAAACAGGATCATTATAACAAGCTTAGTATTTGCAAAGACTGCAGACCCAAAAAATGAAGTAGTATGTTAAAAAAAACTAAGAGAAAGTAAGAAAAAAGAAAAAGAAAGAATGGAAAGTATTTGGTAGGGTATTGAATAAATGAGCTAAAGAGAAAGGCTAGGAAACAGCAGGAAAAATGCATTTAGACTTCGGTGGCATTGAAACAATGTCCATTCATACTTAAGGCAATCTCATGGTCAGCTGTTATCTAGTCTGAACCACACCAGCTCTTCTTTTCTTTCTGTAATATAACACATAGCCTGCTCTCCAGCCACCTGCACGTGCCCACTTCCTCAGCATGCAATGGATGTGGTTACTGTGAAAAGGCACATTTCTTTGTGACATGAAAACCCTGAAGAACACAGTCTGTAGATCGCTGTCTTTTCCTACTTGTGGGCTTCAGAGTAAAAGAGAAGCAGAAGAGGCAGGAAACTGGAAGAAGAGAACATTACAGCTGTTTATGATTCCCTATGTTAAAAGTCAACCAGGCAAGTCTAAGTTCCTGGAGCAGCTCAGAAGGAAAGCTTAAAGGATGAGTTATAGAGTCAACTACCGAGGGTATAGTCCCATTCTGCTGGGTCTGAACTGGCCCTAAGGTTCAGCACTCACATGGTATAAGTCTTACATGCTGAAGTTATTTGCTGTTCAAACCTGGGTAAAAAACTCTTCCCTTCCAGACGTGCGGTATCAGACCAAAGGAGCAAGCTCTACTTGGAACTTTCCGCAAATACATAGGGATCAGTTAAAGGTAGTTCTGTTCACCTGCCTTCCTCCTGGGTCCTTCAAGATGCTTTTACATGAATTCCATCTGCTTCCTCCCCCACACACATTATGTGGGTACACTACCTCATTCACCCCTTCACCACAGCTCTCCTCAAGTTATCAAAGCACAAAAATACTTCTCTGTAGAAACTATTCAAATTTTCTACAAATCAATATGGATGAACTTGGGCAATAACTTGTGCTTGAGCTCAGATACTTTAGCACCATCCAAGCCCAAAATATATAGCACAATATATAAAATTAAAAAACATATGAAATGGAACATAAGTGTCCTTGAAATGCAAATACAAAGAATTAATTTCTTTACATATGGGACAACATGCTGTGTGAGGCTTTGGCCACCTTTCAAACAAACAGGAAAAATAAAGCAACAAGGGACTGTAATGAAACTATCATCCCAAGCTGTTATCTCATCAATCTGAACACAGCAAGCAGAGTCATGCTAAATGAAAGGTTGGGACTGAGGATCTCCTGTTGCTGTCCGACATTTCAGCATCGCAGTTAAAGGTCTGCTCCTTTGGAGCAGCGTCAGTACTTTTTCAAATTAAGTCCTGGGAATATTTTCCGGTTACTTTTCAGAAGGTTACAAGGAGATAAATAAGAATGAGTATAAATATCAGACTAAACATTGCTTGAAAATGTAATATCTGATTCAATACACGCATAATGTATTATATATATTACACACATAATATTCAGAGACACACACACAGCGTTCCTATCAGTGACTTAGTCCCAGATCAGAAAAAGGACTTAAGAATTATCATATCAGAAGAGGAAGAGACAGTGTCATACATCCTGGAAGATTTACAGGAGCAATGGAAAAATCTTGAAGAATGAAGAATTACCAGAGAGATCAAAGGTTTCTCTAATGGCAATTGTCTACAAACGAATCAGGCATTCTAGTAATGCTTTCATCTCAGTAGTAATAGCATAGTCTCAGAAAATGTGTTTTTTAGTATCTCAAATGGTCTCTTTAAAGAGCTTTTCATCAGAAAATGTAAACTTCCTAATACCTAAATGTGTTCCCATGGATTGCTTATTTTAATATTCCCAAGAGTAAATTGGGGTGAGGATGGAATTTTTGGAAAGGTCACAACATCCTGAGATTCTACTACCCTACTAATATTCAAACTGCCTCTGTGCTGCAATACTTAGCGGAGTAACACAAAAATACCTTTAAAACCCAGACCTAGGACCTCAAATCTCATTAATCAGAGACTTTATGATGCAGACGCCCTGTTCTGCGCAACACAATGCTTCAAAAGCAAACTACTATGTTTTATTGCAAACAGATTCTCTAAGGAAACCCAGTCTTTATAATATTCCCCGCAGGCCTGAAATTCCTCTTTTCCCCAGGGAATGTCCATCAGCCAACACAAGGAGAAAATAAAATGGACAATGCTTTATTCTTTGAGATTGAGTGGATCTTCATCTATATCACAAAGATAAAAATAAGACCTAATGGTTGTAAACCCTTACACAGTAGGTAAGCTTTAGGATCTCTAAGTCAGCTCCACAACTCCAAAGAATAAAAACTACAAGAAAATCCATTACAAAATTTTTACAGTCCAGAACACAGTTAATTCAGTTACTATTAGACTTATTGGAAATCCAGCAATTATCAGAAGAGCAGCAGAGGTACTCTGGAAGCTTCAATAATACAATCTGATAGTTTGAAAGATCACTGATCTTTATACTGTAAGAAGTGAACTTTAAAACAAAATGTAGGCTTGGAAATTAAGGAGTTGTCCACTACGCAGACATAAGGAAGGAAGATATCATTTGAAATGTTTTTTTCTCAGTTATAACTGAATCCTACTCACAAGCAAAACATAAGCAGAAAACTTCTAGCTAGAACTCTGAGTAGGAAAAGTATAAAAATCATAGAATAGTTTGGGTTGGAAGGGACCTTTAAGATCATCTAGTTCCAACCCCCCTGCTATAGGCAGGGACACCTCCCTCTAGACCAGGTTGCTCAGAGACCCATCCAGCCTGGCCTTGAATGGTTCCAGGGAGGGGACATCCACAACCTCGCTAGGCAACCCATTCCAGTGTCTCACCACCCTCACAGTAAAGAATTTCTTCCTAATATCTAGTCCAAGTCTAAATCTTTTAAGAGAAACCTCTTTACAAACACAGTGAAACATGGTTTTGTTGTTTGTTTTTTTTTTGTGTTTCCCCCATGTTCTTACATGACCTGAGCACAGATGAATACAAACTTAAGGAGCCTTATAGACCACATAACAAGAATAACATCTTTACAAAAGGGAGAAATCATGACACTGGTTTAAAAAAGAAAAAAAAAGAAAAATAAGTAACAGAATAAAAAATAAGCTTAGAAATTTGATTGTCATTACATAGAAATCGATGGAAAGATTTGTCACTCAGTCCTAACGACAGTGAGCAGAAAGTCTAATGAGGGGAGCAATGCAGGAGAAGTAAAGGCTTTCTACAGCTTTGACAACAATTTGCGTCCTTAATAATGAACAGAAGTTTATCCTCTGCTATGGCTTTGCATAAAACATACTTAATGTGATAAATGATGATGCCACCTAATTGTCATCAGTTATCTTCCAATGTGCTTTTATATATATATATACACATATACATGCTTATCCTGCCTGTCCTTCAGATGGTAAAACAGAAGCTTTGAGAAGTGACATGATTTGCCAAAGTTCATCTACAAAATTAAAGTCTCCTGCAATTCCAGACCACAGCTTTACACTTTTAGAGTATGCAGTGCAGTAGGTTGCAAGGCAATGTTGTTCTAACCAAGCCAGATCCACCATTCCTCATTAGTTCTCTGCATAACAGTAGTCACTGCGCCTGTTTACAAAATTACGGCTCCTGATGACTCACACAATCTACTTTAAATAGCAAGGGGAGATATTCTGTGGTTCGGATTACTATTTTTGTAACCTCCTTTTATTTCTATTTTGCCATGGAAGAAACAGTAAAAGACATGACAGTTCCTTGCTCCTGTTCTCCCCATCCCTTCCACCTTCTTCCACCTCTTCAGCCCTCTTTCTAAATGTCTCACCCTTCATATGCACACACAAACATGCTCCCCTTATCTTGGCTCCTACCTATAGTGTTTACAGCTCTCTCTCACATCTCCAGAGAGGTCACAGTCTCAATGTCTTCCAATGACTTGAGTACCCAGTATTCACACAGAAGGACATAGTAGTTTAAAGTTGCTGTTGACCCCACAGGCTGCATCCTTGTGAAAGGAATTGTAATTAGTACCTTCTCAGTTTGCTCTCAAGGTTTGATTTGGCCTCACATGAGGTTCAGAAAAATCTGATGTTTTTGTAGAACTTTGACAGACGGGTGAAATTTTCATTGTTGATAGAAGCAGCACTTTAAAGCTGCTTATTGTCAGTATTGTTGGTCATAGGAACACCTTCAAGTCAATATGATATTTACTGGAAAAACATGCAGCCTATATAAGCTCTTAAATAGACCACCCAGCACTGTGACACTAATTTCTACTCAAGTACATGGAAAAGGTCTGAACAAGTTCAAGGTAAACTGGCACAACAATGAAATTTGCCTGTGAAAATTTAATCTTCTCTTTTTCCAAGAGTAGCTAGAATCTTTTTCTACCTTTTTTCTCATTCTTTGTGGTATGCAAGAAAGCTCGCCATAATCATACAGATCAGCAGGGCTTATATTTATTGCTTAATTATGGAAAAGTAATAATGAAAATGAAAAATAGCAATATAGATTTTTCAGTCATATAATTCCAATGTTCCATTTTGCTAAAGTGATGTAAAACACCCCTCCTTATTAGCCAGGAAAATGCTGAAACAGCATTAAAGACGACAAAACCCACAGCCAGGGAGTGGGCAAAAATGTCGCAGATACATTTTACAGAGCTCCTTATTCATTGTTTCATGGCAAATAAGATATCAAAACCACAGATTTTTATCTCTATAACATTATACAACAAAGAAGTATCTCAGATCAGTACTTCCTATATAGTTTCCACCTTATAGTTGTACTTTGGGATGTCCAAATAAGTGTACAACTTATGACCAGACAAAAAGTGTATTTGGCTTGCTCTTAGGTTTTCAACACAATTTCTTCTGTTGTTAAGGGATACAATTCCCCGCCCTCCCTCACATAATATGATTTACCTGAATCAAGGACAGCCATGCTGGCTGCTGCCATTGCTGATTGTCATGATAGTGGGGAGAAACAGAGGCCTGCCTGGGCAGGCATTGAAAAGTCAGGGGCAGCCTCAGGCAGCCCTGGAAATCACAGCACAAGTGGTACACAGAGATGAGATTGTAGGGAGCAGGGAGTAAAATGGCTTCACAAACCTTGTTATTACTGTGGCTGTTATGGCAGGCGTTCTCAGCAGTCATCTCTCCAGCACTTCATCCCTTTATTTATTTTGAGTATATCTACTTTAGTGTCCCCTTCTATACACAGGAAAGTAACTGCAAAAAAAGAAAATTCTGTTTCAGAGATAAATTATCATGGATCTCACCCCTACCAAGAGGTGTTTCTGGAGGCTGCAGATCCTTCCCATTGCCAGATTTTAGTGAGAAATCTCTATGAGAGGGGAGAGGGTGAATTTAGACAAGGGACAAGGCAGATGAGATAGTAAAAATTCCCAGATCACTCTATTGAGCCACAGAGACGCTGGAAAAGGGTGTTAATTATAACATAAGTACAGGTTCTCATAAACGTTTGGAGTCCCTCCTGCTTCCTGTCAAGATTTAGATCAACACTCTGGCTCTGTCCAAGCCTCATTCTTCTCACATCCCTCTCTATATTTCAGCTTCAGAATATCATTATGGTGTCTCAGGCACCGATAAGCTCTCAGGAGAGCAGTCATCAGCTTTGCTCACAGACAGCAGCAGATTATGGAGCTCAGCAAGCAAGGTAATAGCTTAATCTCTACACAAACCAGCAGCTGTAAGGATTTCAGAGGCAGACAACACCCTTTGGGCTATTTGTTGACACCAGGATCCTTACCCCTCAACATATGGCAGCAAACAGTCACTGGAACTGCTCATGTCTGGAGCCAAACCCAGTGCATACACCCATGAGGACTGCAAGTGGAATTTCACCAACTGCTGCTAACTAGCTAGACAATTTTTTCCAGCTTCAGGAACTGCTGCTTCTTCTGTTTCTACTATATGTTTTCTTGTGAGATAGATGACACTGGAGCTGCTGCCTCTACATACATCTACTCTGGATCCAAAGATAGAACTGCAACTCATACAAGTAGCTTTAAAACCACCCAACGTCGGTACTGATGGCAACGTGTTCGCAGAGTTCATTGTGGATAGATGCTTACACATTACAGTATACTTCTCAAACCCTGCAGGCTTTCCTCAGCTCTTCACTGTAGTGCCCACTGCTTGCTGTACCTAATCCTGCTGCTTTGAACTCTGTTCTGATATTGTACTCCTACTGCAATGCAGATGGACTCCTCATGCCCCGCATCTGGCAGCCACCCTCTGCTTGTAAAGGCTAGAAGTGCTTTTCCTGTTTTTGTAGAGACAACTATCTGGTCCTGACACTAGTTCAGAAACTGATGGTCAGGAAAGTACCTCTTTTGTAAGTCATTACAGTTCCCAAAGGTCTACAGAAATATTAATAAGGAGCAGAAGAAAAACAATGACTTGCTTCTTAATCTTTCTCCACTATTGCCAAAGAGGGCAACTTCTTAATGTGGACACATTGGATGGGAGCTATTTAGAAACAGTTGTTCTCTGACCACAAAGATCAGAAGAACAGCTTCCACTTTACTCATGGGAATATAATTATCAACAGCACACTTAGAGGTGGCTAACACAATGCAGGATGATTAATTTACTGCTACACAAGAGACTAAGCTGTCTGTGGTTACAGATGAGTTCTTTGGGATTATCTTTTCATTATCTATATGCTAGTCTACCTACAATTTTTATCGTATCACCTGAAAACAATGATCGCATTGGATATTGAAGGTTCCTTATCACTGTGATATTAACAGGAGCACATATTGCATAAACGTCTGGGAAATTTATTGTTTACATTCATTCCCCTATTTACTCTTTTAGGCTTAATTTAGCAGCAGAGATTTTTTTTTTTTAACAATGTTTTAGTCTCATAGACTACACTGAAAATGAACGGAGATTTGAGCATACGGCTATCGCAAGCTGCATACTGTAAGTGGGTCACGCACAGATACGGCTCTTAATGTACCACTGCACAAACACTACTGTAAAATTATGTACTAACAAAAGCCAAGATCAAGTTGTGCGACGGAACCACTCAGATTCTAATTTAATTTTTCATTCTACGCTCTCCAGATTTATACAAAAATGAAGCAAAGTTACAAGCCGCACTGCATCGTGTTATGCAAAAGGCTCAATTCGATTCAAAGCATTAATTTACTGGGAAATTAATTTGACCTAATGCCTACATATGTGAAATCAGAAAAGTCTCAATGGCATTAAAAAAATAGGAAAAAAGCCACAGGTGGGCACATAAGAAACTAGCACTTCTAGAAATAATTTTGTTTTACAGTGCCATAAATTCTTATTAGCAGCTCCAGTGAAAACAATGATGAGGAAAGTAGAGAAGAATCACAAGCTCTTCTTTCAGTCTCGCTCCCTGTGAAGGCAAATGGCTTTGTCACAGGGTTGGATCAACTAGGGCCATATTTTCTGGTGAGGTACAGCCACCCTGAAAGCCAGCTGTGCTTTAGTCTGTTCCTTAAAAGAGCCTAACAAGCCAAGCAAGGAATCACTGTATTTAAAATAGTGCCCCTTCAAAAGTGAAGGGAGAGGTCAGGTGGTATAAGAGCGCTCCATTTTGTCATCAATGGAAGAAGGTAAAAGCAGACATGGAACAATTTTAGCACAACCTGGATTCCTTGAGGCCATCAATGTTCCAAGCCAAAATCTCAGCTCTCCATGGGCATTTCCCCCATTTTGAGGCAGAATGGCTCCAGGCTGCTCTTGTCCAATTTGAGGACATCAGCTCCACCCAGCCACTACCATCTCCCACTTCGACAGCTGTTTGCAGCTGAGAAACTATTGTTTTTTTATTTTTTTATTTTTTTATTTTTATTTTTTTTTTTTTACCTTCAATGCATCTTCAAGCCTCTTACTGACTTTTTATTTAAGAAAAAGAATGAGGAATCAGACTGTTCTTCCAGCAGAGCCATGCAGAGTCAAAAGTCCCACTAACAGAACTCCCTGAAGTCAAGAATGTAGTAATTCCAGGATGATTCCCCACTTATACTTTAAGAGTCTGAATAATTTTATTCACAGGAGCTGCCAGTCTAGCATCTCCTGTGAACACTAAATTTTCTACAATCATTTAAATAAAAAAGATGTGATTTCAAAGTCATCTCTGAGAGGAATATTACAAGAAAATGGAATGATAAGCACAAGGCATCAAGGACGTCCATGTGCCATGCCTAACTGAATTACAGCTTTTAAACTTCTGTTGCCCATAGACCAAGGTCAGGCTTCTGTATTAACATGTAGTAGAAATATGGATGGGAGGGCAAGGGCAGGCACAGTTAGGTGAAAGAAATTCCAAGCCTCCTGAAAAGTCCATCACTGAACCAGGAATAGGGCCAAGCTGTTGTGCATGCTGTGCCTACCTCCTGGAGCTTTATGTCTCTTGTTAGTTTTTATTATCCTTGCCTTCAGTTTGAATTTTCTACATAACTTAATGATCGGCTCTTTAATCCAATACCATCATAACCTCTTAAGTATTTTAGTATTATTATGTCCAGATTTGAGTTTTCTTTTGCCTTTTTTTCAACAAGCACTAACAGTCTAAAGTCAGATGCAAACTACATGCTCCTTCCAAATCACTCAAAGTATTTCTAAAGTTAAGAGAAGAAATCATATTTTCTTGTGAAAAGTTTAACACACAAAAATATGAGGTGTCATCTATTTTTATGCAACTTCACAACTCCAATAAATGTGCACTTTAAATTTTTTCTCAAAAGTTCATTTCAAGTATGACTTTACTTAAAATCATGAGTGGTCAGCTACAACCTGCTGTTTTAAAACTAGGTCAAATCTTCATAGTTAACTACTGCTCACTCACAAAAAATACTGCAATTTCCTCCTCAGCCAGACACCTTCACCCTACATATCTTAATTCCAGCTAATTTTTTTTTTTTTAAATCTTTCTACATTAAAAAGGTCCTGTTAAGTACCACAAAGGAATAACCAGGTTCTGAGCAACCTGATCTTACTGTGGATGGCCCTCTTCATGGCAGGGGAGTTGGACTAGATGACCTTTAAAGGTTCCTTCGTACTCTAGGGATTCTATGAACATATATGTTTAATTGTTTTTGTCCCTGGAATTGGAGTGAATAGTCTACAAAAGAGATACAGTGATGTTAAGTGAGAGCGATGCAAATATTCTGTATTCTTTTTTGTACGTGCATATATACAGAGATCATTACAGCCTTATTGAAGATCCATTTTTACTTGACACAAAAGAAACACACAAGCTGCAATCCAAGGACAATTTTAGACTGAAGAGTAGCGAAATTAAGAATTTTTTTTAAACCTCATTGTTGTACTAATCTCTGAAATATGACCACTTTAAAAAAAGCAACTTGTCATTAATACATGTAAGAAGATGAGTTTATCTCCCCTTTATATTCCACTTGCATTTTCCTTATATAACACTATCCTTGGATACATCTGGGATTTCAGGAAGAACTTTCTCTTGTACTTCAACTTCTATTTTTTCTTGCCCACGTTCTCCTTTAATACTTACCGTGCAAAAATGAGGTATCATAAGCTTTTGCTCTCTCCAAAGCCATCAGAAACTCTTGGGACTTAAGACCAAAATGCAAGTATTTACCAATCCTCACTTTTTTTTTTTTTAATTGCGACTGTTTCCCAAGAGACTAATCAAAGCTGAAAGGGACCAAACTGAAGATGTTTTGAAAACGTGCAGAGAGGGGAAGTATTTAATGTGAGAACGATCTAAGTATCTAGAACTATTATGAGTTGTCAGAGTGCGGTAACTAGGAAAAGTGAAAGGTTTGTTTTTCCTTCCATAGATAGAATTTAGAGAAATTGTTTTCCAGTGACTTTTTATTCAGTGTAACAGTAAAAGCTTAGAACCATTTGACTATTCAATACGTATCTAATCAAAACGAAAAGTACCCTAAAGTATCTGTTTCTATGCAAAATAAATATCTTCAAAGGAATGATTCATACTTAAACCATATTCTTTTCCCACACCTGTCTATTTCTGAAACATACAAGATTTGAAAATTCTCCCTTGCATTCTTTTCACTGTTTAGCAGCTTAATAATATACTATTAGTCATATTTCACAGATGGAAAACTAAAGCAAATTACATCTTTAAGGCCTCAAAAAATCAATCTACTTTAATGAATAGGAAAAACAATTTGGGTGATAAAGGGTGGTGGAATAAAATAAGAGCCAAGGATCTACAGTTCTTCTGGGCCTAACCACTCTGTTTCTTATAGCAAAGGACAGCCTAGCACTTTCTGGAACAAGGTCTGAAGTTACTTTGAGGTACTGAAAAGAGTTGTTCCAAGTTATCTTCTTTCATCGTCTAGATCTTTTCCTCTGCCTGCTCTGATGTTCACCTCCAAACTTTCTGCTCTTCTAATGAATTTTACGTTGTTTGTTTTGATTTGCTTTCAATTTGTGTTTTACTGCCAAATCACCAAATCCACCATTATTGTTATTCATACAGCTAACACCACAATATGCTCAGCCTGCAAGAAGTGGCTTTGCAACTAAATCTAAACCTGACAGTGTGCCATGTCTTTCCTACCTTTCAACACAAAGCCTGCATATTCTACTTGCATTTGAGTAGCATACTGCACGTACATATATATATGTAACCACTGACCTTAAACAGCAATTAGTCCTGAATGTAGCAGCCTGTTTAGAGAAGCAGCTCACTAAAAGCTCTCCCTGACTTACTGCAGGTCAGCGATGTTTTTGTTGAATTTTCAGTCCTTATTTTTAAAGCCAACATTACACTAACTACAAGAGGGACACACGTATGTTGGCCATCAGCTCTCAGAAAACTGAATCACTGAAAAAACACCCTCAGAGCAAAACATAAAAGCTGGTATCCCTCAGCAAGAGCCCTCCAAAACAAAAGCAGAATATAAATGGAGAAAAAAATCAGAGCATCCCAATCCACTAAGTAGCTAGTAGAAAATCTTGCAGCCCACTTGTCTTTCATTCGAGAAAACCTCAAATTAATTTACATATGTGCATCAGTTCTGCCACTTCTTTTCCCCAAGAAGGACACTTTCTGAAACATTCTGGCTGTTAACATACCGACTGCTATTTCTGCAAACAAACTTCCAGGCTTCTATTCTGGGCATCAGTGCATGGTTTCCATCTCTTCACTCCTCTGGGTGGAGACACAGGCCCACTTCACTCATGGTCAATCTTTTGTGTAGGAGGAAGACAGCTAAGTATTGAATAAACACAGCTTTAAAAACAATGTGCTCTGCATATAAGAGGAGTGGTACTTCCATCCTAATTGCCTTCACAAACATAATACTCAAAGTAAGCTTAAGACGACGGCTGGTGCTCTCTATGACAGCATATATCTTAACAACCATTTGGGACTTGCAGGTCTTGTCTGTAAATCCATCGCCTTTTGATCCATATCATGAAATAGAACATCAGCAACCACTTCACATGATCTAGTTGTGTTTACCAAACTTTGAATCTTGCAAAGATTCCACACACAAATATAACAGGCATTTGCTTTAACAATGCTTGCGAAAAGGTTCATGCAACAGGATCTTTGCATTGGATCCCTTCATCTGAGCACTGGGATCTGTTCAAGTTCTGTTCAAGGTTTAAAGCTTACACTTCAGTAGGAAATAGTGCATAACAACCTGGCTAAAGGGAGGAAAGCCACAGTCATATAACTACTTATTTTCCTTAGAGACACCTTAGCAGGACAAGGTTAATTATGGTTCAGCTCCCCACTGCACAATGCCCTCATAGCCACAGGAATGTTTAGCAATGCACCTTGTCTTATACTGTGCTTTATGTTTTCCTGAGCTCTTCCTTGCCTAGCAAGCAAGCTAACCCACAAGTCTAATGTCATAGTGTTAATGAGCTCTACAGTTCTCTACCAATGACTACTCCACCTCTCTAATAGGCAAGAGTGATGAACTTCTAAGTATGTATTAGAGTAAAAGTCATATTAATCACCATTCCAACACTTGATAATTAGATTATGTATTAATATATATTACAATAATCATCACATCATAAGTGGGTAGCACCAGAATATATTTACATTTTTCAGCAATGAGATCTGTGATCTGAAGTACAGCAAATCCTCTTCAATAATTTATCTGATTTTTGTACTTTTCTTTAAATACCTCTGCTACCTATTCTACAGGATTTTTCCAAATCACACATTGAAGCTGTGATTTTAAGCTACGTTTATTTTACAGATAATATTTGTAGCATGCAGAAATGAGATAGAGAAGGTCACCAAGTACAAACTATGCAAGTTAAGGAGAGGGAAAAGCACGCTCAAAACATCCTTGCCTTTTGTTATTGGTCAATTGTATTTCTTGGATGGATCTTTCATGTAGTAAATGTTATTGATGTCTAGATTCCTTATCTCTTATTTCTAGCTTAATGCTACAATGTCTAGACTCCTTCGGTCTAGCAGAGCTACCAATCTCATCCTACGAAAGGCACATTTAAATGCTTGGCTGAACCAACAACAATATATTTTGTCTTTGCTTCTCCTCTCACAATATCTTCCTCTGATAGCGTTATTATTTAGAGACGCACTGTGTACCAGATCCTAATCCATCGTGCTCCATCTCCGAATGTAAAACACCACAGGCAGCACCCCATCAGGCACAAGAGCATTTGAGCTTAGTTTTCAGAAACATGAAGTATGACACCAGTACCAAACACAGCACATACTTTCATTAACTGTAGAAAAAAGTAACAGAAGTTACCCAATGTCTAAGAGTTTCCTGAGAAAGTCCTTGAAAGTAATGTTAACACAGTCCACATGAGGGTCATTATATAGGGAATATTTGTGTGCACGCATTTGGTAACTTTTCCAGTCAGCGCTGTTCTTTGCATAAGGGTCACAAGTCAAAATAGAAGTGGTGATAACTTTTATTATTGTTCCTTCCTGCTCTAACTGGGAGACAAATTGAATTGTTTTTTTTTTCCTTGTAGTTATTTAAATCCTGTCTGCCTTGAGTATTACTTGTATAAAGTTGTATCAGGGAATTCTTTAAACAATGACATATGCTGTAATAGATTCTTTTAATTGCTGCAGAGAACTGCAGAAACCCACACATTCTCACACAGGGAGGATGTGATCCCATAGTCCAGAGGGATTCAGTGCTGGCAGTCATGTGCAAGGACCATTGGGGAGAGACCGAGCCAACATCAGGACAGATCCACCTCAGAGATAAAAGCATTGTTGATGGTCTAAAAAAAAAAAAAATCACACAGAGGGTTTATCATATTATTAGTAAGAAGCTAAAAACTCCACCAGTGTTAATTACTCAAGAACAGTCAGTCAGGAGCTCAGGATGTAACCCTTACCTACACACCACAACTTCTGTTAAGGGAGAAAAGTGCACCTCATCTCCCAGGTTCCTGCAGGCATTATACCGTTTGGGATACCAGGTTCTCAAACATCTATCTGCTCGTCAGATTCATCACATTCTTTACCTAAATTAACATTTCAACCTGACTTTAGGAAAATGTGAAAGACATTCACGTTAATGACTATTCTTTAAAAATTTACATTTTGTGACATGCAAAAAATATAAGATTAGGTTAAATACTTCTTGATGCTTTTCTTTTTTAAATACAAAAATAAGTCTGCCACGGGTTTTTGAAATGAAATATTACTTGGGTGCCATAGAAACCCATTTCT
The DNA here is from genome assembly GCF_002078875.1 of Numida meleagris. Taxonomy (NCBI): domain Eukaryota; kingdom Metazoa; phylum Chordata; class Aves; order Galliformes; family Numididae; genus Numida; species Numida meleagris. Next base: position 63,436,264 of record NC_034413.1, on the reverse strand, counting down.
TTGGAAACATTTAAAATGCCTCTGTTAGCTTTAGAAATTCACTTCTATTCTGTAATTCACTTGGGCACATTTGAAATCATTACCCTAGATCTAATGCTTAATATAAAAAAAAAATCAGTGTTTTCAACAAAGAGCCCTGTTGAAATCAAACTTCTGCCAATCTCTCAATTTTGATGAAAAAGCTGTTTTTCTCTGGGGAAAAAATATCAAAATATCACCTGCTTGATTAAATGCAAGTTGTGGACTAATATCCAGTCAAAAGCAGGTTTAGTTAAGCATCAGGTAGCAAAGCTTTCTATTTCAGAAGGTTATTACACACCATCTTAACCATAAATATTATTCTCATTTAGTCATAATAATTCATTCACTTCTTATGCCTAATTTAAGGAAGACTGAGAAATTAAGCAGCTTAAAACGGGCATTAACAGATGCTGAGCAGAAGAATCCCCCTCCCTATGAAGAGGTTATTAAGTAATTGGCCATCTCTGTTCAAGACATTGAAATTATCCTCCTTTACAGTTTTTGCCCTGTACTTCCAGTTTACATACTTTTTTCCATTTAATACAAGTAGAAGGCAATTTGGCAAATTAGCAAAACCATTTCAAGCTAAGGACAAACCAAATGCAATTATTCCTATAGTCTTGTTACAATGATAAATCTTTAGACAAAGTTCAGATAGGAACCAGAAACTTCTATGTATCAAACTAAATTTAATTACACCTAGACTGTTAAATGAAAAATCCTGGGCTATGCTGAGAGCCTGCAGATCTCTTAAGCATCCAAGAAAGCTAACAGGTATTAATCCTATCTACCTGTGCTTCTTGGGTAGGCTTGGAGAACAATGAAAAAAGGTAATAGAAGAACGAATGTAATCTGTCCCTGCTCTGCAATTACTGCTACAAGTGTTGTCACCTAGCATGCCTGGGATACAGGTCCAGACCCATATATATTAGATATTTCAATTTAAAAATTGAAATATTTATATTTCAATTATATTAATACACCAATAAAAATTGGTGTGAAAAAATGTTTTGAAAAGGCTTTTCTACTGTCAGTATCTGTAGTTCTCCCATTAGTGAAAGAGCCACTGTCTGCAGGCAGCTCTTGCAAAATTGCTGCCCTTCTAACTGCTGCAGAACATAGAAATTATGATACCATACTTTGTAGGAAATCAGTCACTACAGAAATTAACCACCTTCCTTATCACCTTAGGTTTTTAGGTCACGATCAACTAACTGTTTATAATGAGTAACTTGGAGATTATTGTTGCATATACAATTCACAGTAATTATGAGGTCACTGATAATGAAATGACTTATTAAAACTAATAGCACAGCACATCTCTGTTTCTCCAGTTTCTATTCAATTTCCATTTTAAAACATCAATAAAGCTGTTTCCAACTTGAAAATTCACTTTCATTTACACATGACTATACTTTTCAAAGGTCAGAATCCCATTTTCGTATTAGTCACAGGAACAAAACTATTTTTCATTCACTTCCAGGTTTATTAAAAAAAAGTTATTTTAATGTTGAAGGAAGATGGATCAAAAACATGCATTAGCTGCTGAAATTAAAATGGAAAATTTTATTTCCTTAGTCCAGTCTGAGGCTACATACCATTAGAAGAGTAACACACATTTGAACTGCAGTTACTGCATTCATCAGCAAATCTGGACTCCATGCTATTAATGCATTAAGTGATAGACATGGACTGTAAAGGCAGAGAGCATAAGCAACAGAGTATGGATGAAATCGGCATCCCTCTTGCATCCTCTGCCAAGAAAACCAGTTAATAAATTTGCTGAATTAGGAATGTAAATAAGAGTCATCATTTTAAGTAACTGTTAATGGACTTCTCCCATGAATTTCTACAGATCTTCTCTTAAAAATAACTGTAATTTTTACTTTTAGAACACTTTGTAGTGCTAAGCTTAACTGTTTAATGATGAATTCTATGTGAAAAATGCTTCCCATTATTGATTCTCAATCTGTGACCATTTCATTCCTCAAAAGTGTTTATAGATTTATGTATCTGCCACCTTTACTTTTTCTCAGTCTGCGTTCCCACTCCTTACCTGGTCAATCTGTGGTATCCTGACTGTGCCACACAAGGAATCCTCCTACAGTTCCCTCAGATTACTACATTTGCCTTGGTATAGAAGTTTGAAATTTGTTTTCAGAGAGCTCATTATGAAAGCTATACTTAGGAACAAGTTCTGAAGTCTATTCCTGAGGACACGAAGGTGTGTCCACCGGCACTGCTAAAGCAGTACTCCTGTAAAACATAACCAATGGAGAACTTGGGGTTCTTTTGTCATGAGCTGGCTGATATCAAAAGAGAAGTCTTTTTTAAATTCAGACACAAACTTAGATAATAAAATGGATGGATGAGGCTAATGCCAGCAAAGTCAGTGCAGGAAGAGCAAAGTCAAAACTTGCACTTACTATAAGCTCACAACACAAGACAGCTCAAAATGAACTTTCAGTAGAAGAAAAGCCAATTGTTCTTTTATGAAGGAATATCCATCCTCATCATAATTTTTTTCAGCAGTCAGCATGAAAACAAAACCCAAGTATCCTTCCCATTACAGTAGCACGGAAGACCCTCTACCAGGAATCTAATAGGTCAAGCACTCCTCAAACACAAAGGGAAGAGATGTCTTGCTTGGAGTTCTTACAAAAGAAGTTGTTGAGAGAGATGACATGAAGGATGGATATGGAAAACAAGACTGTGTTCATCAGTTCTTTAGTTCTTTTCACCAAGTCAGAAACTGTTTACTAATGAACAATCACTCCTGCAAAACTTTGTTAGGCCTGAGTAAGTAATTCACAATTTCATATCCAGAAGTTACTAACTGCCAACTATCTCAAGACATAACCATTGTCAAAAAAAAAGGCAGAAAAACATAAATATGGTTCAATTTATGATTTCACTCTGCTTTGCATATAATTTCTTTTGAGTAATAGTGTTATGAAAACTTAATGTCTCAACTAAGCAAGTGGTATTTTTTGACTGAGTGCCCATAGAGCTCTGGGAGACTCTGAATCAGACAAGTGGGATCCAGCAAGGTCATGCTTCTGACCTTGTTCCCAGAGGATGTCCCTGTCCAGGAATACTTGTGTCCTGAATTCAAGGATACAGATTATGAGACAGCATTCTTAACGCAATTCCTAAATAATTAAAAAAAAACAAAACTTTTAGCATCTAGTAGTAATGTACAGTGTATATAAAAGTAAAATAATTAAAACACAAAGCAACCAGTGATGAAGTAAAACAGGCAAAGTACATTACAATGTATATCTTACCCATTTTATTTGGGTGCTGTAAAGCAGGGTAAAAGTGAGATCCAACAGGGTGTTATGGAGCTTTGTATTAAACTGTCATTTCAGAAAGACAACTTGTACTATTTCAGATGAAAAACAGTCAAGTGCTAAGTAAAGCCCCTCACAAAACTGCAAAAGTACTTTGATTTTATTACTCATTCTGACTCTAAGTGCTGTCAAGTGACCTGGAAAAGGCAGACAGAAAATACCACTGTAACTCTTTTATTCTCAGTTTGCCCATGCTGACTTGCTCAAGGTTGTGGGTCCCCCATGAATCCACTGTGCTACTAATAAGTTACAGCAGTATTAGTGACAAAATAGAATAGGAACTCCAATTTCAGCAGCACGCGAATTAGCAAAGTATCCTTTGAAGAAAATAGCTGTCACAACCCACTTTCAAAGCCTCTTTCAGCCTTTTTTTATTGACTTTGTAAAACATGTGGTGCTGTTTAGTACACTGCGACGTGCTTGTTTATGATTGTTCACATTCATTCCACACTATTTAGCACTTCTTCAGAGAACACAGACAAAAATATTTACATAAATACAATAGGCAATATCATGAAAAACAGATATAGATGGTTTCAATTTGCATCAGTTACATAGCTTAAAATTACAGTCTTATGTGTTCTTGGCAGTTCTCTGCTGGAAACTGCTGTAAGAGTATTTTCCAAATACTGCAGCTAAAATGTTAGTCCCATATTTGTCCTATGTGAAATTGCAATGCTTTCTAGGAGCCTTTACAGCAGTAATAGAAAATTACAAACCAAGTGTTTGTAGACAGGAAAGTTTACACTGGGGGCTTTCACATGAATTTCTGAAGTTCTCCTGGGATAAGTAAAAAGGAAAACACATTCATAAACTAATGAATAAGTTACAGTAGTACACTGGTTCCAGTGCAGGACAGGCTGCCTCCTGGGTAGGACAGCAGACAAGCAGTGGCAGCAAGCAAGCCATAGCCTCAAGTATGCCATGCTTACACCTAAGAACAAACCTCCACATTTTCTGTAAGAACAACCTATAAATCAGTATATACAAATACATAATATTTTTTATTTTTATTCTACTCATTTTCCTCATAACTTTATCACCTGCTTAGAAACACATTGTCTACCTTGACTTCAGCAAGGCTTTTGACACTGTCTCCCATAGCATCCTCGAAAGTAAACTTAGGAGGTGTGGGATCGATAAGTAGAGAGCAAGATGGACTGAGAACTGGCTGACTGGCAGAACTTGGAGGGCTGTGATCATCAGCACAGTCTAGTTGGAGGCCTTTAGAGGAGTGCGCAAGCAAGTGGCACTGGTTGATCTGGATGAAGGGTTAGAGTGTAACCTCAGCGAATTTGCTGACTGTATGAAGCTGAGAGGAGCAGCTGACACACTAGAAGGCTGTGCAGCCATCCAGCAGGACCTGGACAGGCTAGAAAGTTGGGTCAAGAGGAGGCTGTTGAGGTTCATCAAGGGCAAGTGCAGAATTTTATGCATGGGGAGTAATAACCACATGCAGCACTACAGGTTAGGGCTGACCTTCTTGAGAAGAGCTCTGCAGAGGAGGATCTAGTTGGCCATGAGATAGCAGTGTGCCCTTGTGGCCAAGAAGGCCAATGGTATCCTGGGATGCATTAAGAAGAACACAGTCTTCCTAGTGGTCAAAGGAGATTATCCTTTACCTCTACTCTAGCCTGGTGAGGCCGCATCTGGAGTACTGTGTCCAGTTCTGGGCTCCCCAGTTCAAGAAAGACATTGAACTTTTAGAGAGAGTCCAGCAGAGGGCTACAAAGATTATTAGGAGCCTGGAGCATCTCCCTGAGGAGGAAAGACTGAGAGAACTGGGACTCTTCAGTCTGGAAAAGAGAAAGCTGAGAGAGGATCTCATCACTGTTCATAAACATCCAAAGGACAGGAGTCAAGTGGAGGAAACCAGGCTCTTTTATGTGGTGTGCAGCAACATGACAAGAGGCAATGGACGCAAACTCGAACACACAAAGTTCCACACAGACACAAGGAAGAATTTTAGTGTTAGGGTGATGGAGCACTGTAACAAGCTGCCCAGGGAGGGTTGTGCAGTCTCCTTCTCTAAAGATATTCAAGACCCATCTGGACACCCACCTGTGCAATCTGCTGTAGGGAGCCTAATTTAGCAGGGAGGTTGGACTCAATTATCTCTAAAGGTCCCTTCCAACCCCTAAGATACTGTAAAGTTGCTTTATTAATTAGATAATTAATAAGGCTCGCATTTCCAAATTACAAGTTCATTCAGCCAATATTTATCAGGCAAATTTCAAAGGTGAATTGCATAATCTGTAATCAGTTGTTTGATCAGTAGAAATTTGAAAGTTTGATAGATTTTGATTTAAATAAGCAATAGGCTAATCAGAGGTCAAATTATAGTGAATATTAATTACTGTAACAAATGCCACAGTGTTCCAAATTATGTACAGGATTGAAGATTTGATTCCTTTTTTGTACAAGACTTGAAGACATTGTCTAGCTAGCTTGAGAGAACACAAATTCTCCATGAAATCATTGCTAAAACCAGCTAATGTTCTTTCTAATGAAAGTACATTATGCCTGATGCAATTTTAATTACAGGATTAATGTGTGTTTATATCACTATGCATTTCTACAATATGCTGACAAAATGCAGTATGCTATAGGTTAGGAGTTTTCCCTGCAACCAATTACACACTTGAGTAGGCTTCCTCTTAGAAGTTCCACTTTGATAGCTTTAATGAGACAGGTTGTGAAAGCAAAAATCCTCTTACATATATCAGGAGTTTTTGTTCCTTAATATTTAGCCTTTGGGTTGTTGTTTTTTCCCTCCTCAGTAGCTGTTTTATATTTGCACTTGCTTTTTTGTTCTCCCTCCCCACCCCCCCAAAAAAACATTGTTTCATTTCCTGAAACCTATTTTCAGTAAATCTGTATGGACAGCAGATCTGTTTCAGACAATTTTCTTTTCATTGTCTTTTCATTACCTTTACGTTTGAAAATAATATCCTACTTCACAATAAACCAAAATAAAATACATATTTTACTTTGAGAGAAATAGAAAACCTGAAGTCTACGAAATATGAGTAGATTATATCTTCATTTTTTTTTATAAAACCACACCTCTTTATAGAATTTCTCATAACTGAAAAAAATCAGTATTGAAATTCTCTTCTTTACAACTTATTAATAAAGTGGTTTCTAGAAAGCTGAACAACCTTGTTTTAACTATTCAGGACAAGCTGATGTCCTTCTTTCCTTGTTGGCTTGACATCCATCCAGCAAGTAGCCAAGCTATGCAATAGCAAAAGTTTTTTCCTTTTCTTTTCCATTAATCTATTTACTGCAGTATACCAAGCGTCCAGCTTGATGAAAAATCTCATTGCTAATCTCAGCATACAGCAAAATAAATCTTGGTGTTGACTGGAAATGATTGGCCATCATTCGTGAGCAAGTGAAGATTTATTAGGACATAGCCAGCGCATTTCCACACCTCTCTATCCTCCTGGTGTATGATTAAAGAGATGCTGCAGGTTCCTACCAGGTGGCCATGACCACTGGGCACCCAGTTCAGCAGAGCCAAGTTAAGTTTGCCTCAGAAGACTGCTTTTGAATGAGGACAGCTGACTCAAACCTCTAAAAATGCCTAATGACATGGCTCATTAAGATCATTTTCAATTTGAACTGGAACACACTTCTCTTTAATCAAGTCACTCAAAGCCTCCATGTAATAGGACTACAGATTGATCACCATTAGTTTTTCCAAAAGGCCTGGCATATTCCTGTACATCTAGTGATATTCAGTAGAACTTGTATGCTTATGTCTGCAGAGGGTATGATATTTATATTCTAAATTCAACCTTTATTATGTCATACTATTTATTTAGTGCTGCCCATAACTTACACTGTTTTAAAGGCACTGTATTCTTTATCTTGCATTTCCAATGCCTTCTCCATTACTCCTTATTTATGAAAATAACTTGTGCCATCAAGATTTCTGTTAATCTTTAATAAAAAGAGTAACTGAAATTACAACTATAAAGGGAAATCAGGCTTGCTGACCCATGACAGAGTGCACTCACAGGGAAAATAAATACTCATTCTAAATTATGTGTGTACACAATGCAGGCTAGTATTTGTACACAGCCCTGTATATTTATTAGCTTGAATGAACTTGAGCAGCACTCAGGGGCAGTTTATATTAGCCTGTGAGATAAAACACCTGGGTTAGCATTACCAGAGGAGCTGTAATACTACGCAAGGGGTACAATCAGGTCCACACTGGACATTGTGAAATAGAATTTTTCTCCTTTTCCTCTCTGCCCAAGACCAGAATTGATTTCGGGGGTTCATGAAATGCCAACTGCTGGGTGCACAAACCAAAAGAAGACCTGGAAAGAGGAGAAGCTTTTAATTTCTCTATGCACAGCATGTAGCTGAACTGAGGTGGGAAGATGAAGTCGTTTTGCAAACCTTAATTGGCAGCAGTGGACAGGAGAAAGCCTGCAGGACATTACCCAAGCCAGTCACTGAAGAATCAGGTAGTTAATAAAGCTCATAGCTATAAGTGAGAAGTGTTCAGCTAGCAGAAGAATTAGTAGCACAGCAAGTTCACAATTATTTTCCTCAGTATCTCTTCTTGGCTAAAGACAGCAACTAAGTGCTGGAGATAGGCCTTATTCTTGTGTAATTTTTGAGATTAAAAGCTAGAACTTCTGGCTATGGAATATCAATCCAATTTTAAGATGAAGAAAAAGCCCCAGGGAACATTACCAATCATAAGAGAGGATAATTTGTGCTGTGGACTTTCTGGAGCAACGGGAGATTTTAAGCTAACAGTACAAAGTGCAGTTGATAAGGAGACAAATGAAGTACAGTCCCAGATGTCACGAGTGAGCTCAGCTAAATAAAGTAGATAGGAAAGATGAAAACTTCAGTTACCACTGTATCAACAGCAGGAATTTGCAAAACAAGGAAAGAAAAATTGTGAAGTAACTGGTGGGAAGAAATTTCATATAATTAGCATTACGGAAGTCAGACGGGATGGTTCACAGCACCACTCAAATGTTAAAAAGCCTGTTTTATAGTCTGCTTAAGGGCAGTATGGGCAATAGAGGTGGAAGTGTACATTAAAGACATTGTTACTTGTTTCATGGTTATTGATTACCACAGAGTATAGTGTCTGGGATGAATACATAGCAGTGTTTTCAGCAGCAACCTCCTGACTAGAAGCACTGGCACAGTATGGGGCTGGAGAATGGAACAAGCTTCTCCTTCAGCATCTAGCCTACAATGTGCAGAAGATGTTTGTTCCATCAAGGGACTTCAGTTTTAGATGCCTGGCAAATGTTTCACATGCTTTGCAGTTTAGAATCTAGGCAAGTTACTAATAAATATGCTTGAGGACTGATATTAAAATGAAACATACTCATATTACTTAACTGTGTATTGCCTCCTTCTGATAAAAAGAACAGAAGTAGTATGCTTGAAGTTGGCATCAACGTTTGAATTCTCTGGGGGACAGTCAATCACAAAATACAATGCTTGGTATGAACAAACAGGGGATAAAAAGTTGGTTTTTCAAAGCTGCAGGCTTGAAAACTGTTGAATTCTTGTTTGCAGACATTATCTTCTCCAGAATGGAGGATTACCATTTCAGAAAACTAGCTGACTCTATATGACATGCTCTAAGTAACAGATATGTGGCAAAATTGAATAGGTGAGAGTTCTTCCTTTCTGACTGCAGATGACTATGAAAAATATTGAGGTTCTTATAATTACATTAAATATGAATTTTACAACACAGATACAAGATTTCATTTACCTTTGGAGTTCAGATGATCAAACCTCTTTTTTCCCCCTAAATTTAGAAGGTGCAACTCATGTCTGGAAGTAAGACTAAAACTGTAGCTTGAGAAACAAGAAGTACCTTCAGATCATCAGTAACAGATTAGAGAGTGTTTGTAACATTGAACTGTGATATGCATATCTATCCATAACAGTAGAGGTTTTGTGCTGCTTAGGTATCTAAGCAAACTAAGCTGAAGAAAACGTATTTTGAAATTCTAAAGTAAGGGTTAAATACAGGGGATAGAAGGACACACATCCTCCCCACTTCTTGATCCACAAGATAGCCGTGAATCAACCATCACATCTGAGACCCACATAGCAGATGTGCTGGGTCAAGGAAGAGGACATGGTATTTTCATATCTAAGTAGTCCCTCCAGAAAGCATGCTCTTCCCACATTCATCCCTTCCCACCTCACTAGCATCATCCATCTGGACAGCACTCCTATACCCTGTGGACACAATGCAGAAACTCCCAAGTTTTAGTCATATGGCTCATCTCAGAAACTAGTTTTAAAAGCAAAATACCCACTCCATTATTATCAAATTGCATAGTTTAGTTTCATCTGCTCATGCTAGAAAATTTCTGGTGTTAATCAGAACTACACAGAATGCATTTACAGATAGCTGTAATATTTGTATCCTTCAGCCTTCCTAATGTGTTTAATGATGAACACATTTTTTACTTTAACTGGAAGCCTTATTTTCCTAGCAGCTTGTTTTAATAAAGATATACTCCTGTGGTTACATAGTCTATGTAGAATTTATCAGCACAAACAGTAGCTGATGAGAAAAGCCGTAAGCTCTTACACATTGTCCTGCAGTGTTAGACATCTCAAGGAAACTCATTTAAACATTACTATGCACTATAAAATAAGCACTCAGTATGGCTCTTGCCCGTTGCATTTGAAATTACATTGTCATCATCACTGGAAATCCTGGTTTCACCAGGAAAGTGCACTCCTTCAAACTTTTATGAAATCTTCTTGCCAGGAAAAAAAACACAATTTCCAGTTTGCTTCAATATAATTCCAAGAGCAAAGATTCAAATAAAGTTTTTTATGCAATACTATTTTGTGCCTATAGAGCATACATCCTAAAGCGTATTATCGTTGATTTCTTCCATTCAATAGAATGAACAGAGTTACAGAAATGCCTCAACTAGAGACCACTGTGTTAAGGACACTCCTTGAACACGCAGGGCTTTGCTAAGCAGCTGTTACAGCAAAACCTGAGTAACTCTTGAGCGCGTACCAGAAGCATTCATCTCTAAGATTACTTTAAAATTCACTTAAAAGGAGGGGAAAACACCCTGGTTCTTTGTCAGCAGCCATGATTAGGTACTCCAAAAGCAAAAATCAGTTTCATCAGAATTTCAGTTGTGCACAAGCATTGAGTTCTAGGTAACCTGCTCTTTTATCAGTCCATTTATGTTATCTGTGTAGCGATAAGGATATTGTCATGTCAGTGAGCAATTGGCCCAGCTGAAAATTTCACGTTGGCTGGAAATCAAGCATGGGCTCTGTGGTCTCACTTCAGTTGCTGTTCACCTTGTACTAGGTTTCAGAACAAATTTCCCTCTGCTGGATCTTTGCCTCATTTCTTGCATGTATTTCAGAAGATTTTGGTGTTGACTGTATTATTTACCTGTCCCCACTAGGACTGAATGAGTCATTTGTATTGAAAACTGCACCAAAGGGATTTTGTCTCTTTCTGTCTGCTAATTATCCGTGAACAAATTACAGAAACATCTAGTGGTCGTATTAGTCCATGACTGACATTTTTTCATACGAGTAATTAGTTTGATTTGCAATGTTACTTGCAAATATTTCACTGAATTGCACATTCTTGCTCTGCTGGTCAGCTTCAGAAGTTGGATCACACTGCTTCTGCCATTAGACACAACTACATCTGACTTAAAAGCTATTTATTTTAATGGCTAGATGTACAAGTTCTAAATTATGTACTTGAATGTACAAACTAAAATCCACAGTTCAGAATTTTATTTATTTTTTACCATTTCAGATCACATTTCAGCATTTGAACTTAATACTCTATTTCAACTAATCTACATGTTGCAGAATTTCCATGGCACGTATCACGGAAATCAGCTCCCTTAAAATTAGAACTATTTGCTACTTCTATCTTGTGCTCGTTCTCATATTTGTTTTTAATGCCCAAGCAAGTAGGTAATGAGTATGTAATTTTCAATATTAAATTTCTTTTCTTCTTCTTGGAAGATTAATGAGTAGTCTAAAAAGGACACCTCATCTCTTCCTGTAGTCTTCAGAATAGATTTTAATGTTTCAGTTCTTATAGTGAAGTCAGTTTGATTTTTCTCAACATCTCAATGCTGTAAAAACATTTGTCAGGAAACTACATCTTTCACATATATTAATTCAACAAATGTCACAGTTGTAAAAATCCTGTTGTTATCTTCAGCAATTAGCTGCTCATAAAAGCTTAGCTTTCCATAGAGTGCTTTCAGACTCGAGTAACAATTGAAACTGAGAACCCAAGCAGCTATTCTATCCAAAATGAAGAGATTGTACATCTGAGTAGGACATAGCTGCTATATCCCATAATTACAGGCAAAAATGTTTATTCCCACAGATAGGAAGCATCCTACTCCTCGCACTCATGAAAAGGCACCAAATGCAGGGAAATCAAGATACATTTTTTCCTCTTTCAGTTTTATCCAGGTTTCTTCAAAGATACAGAGATTCATCATACCAAAATCAAGACCTTAGATTAAGTTTCATGCAAATGCAAGTAATGTTAGGTGGAGTATAACCTAGTTCCACTCAACTTTTGGTTTTTTAGTTAGGCCAATCAATCCATTTCTGGAGCTGATGCATTCATACATTTCCTAAATGTCTTTGAACCCCATTGAAGACACAATTTACTTCGCAACAGCCTTATTCCTCTGTCCCATGGAACCAGCTTACACCTCAGCATCCACAGCAGTACAAACTCATTTACCAACATCCATCCAATAATATCAAATGCTACTGACAGTGTATCTTGGAGGAATATCCAATGATTCTCAAAATATAATGATACAGCTTTTTCCTTCCCCTTCTTAGTTATACAGATAGTCTGAATGAGCAGGATCCTGATCTGTTAGACCAGGCTTTAACATATGCCAGGCTATTTTTGAAAATTTATCTGAAGAAGCTAGAATAGGAATGGAAAAAAGGGAAACAAATTAAGCCTGACTCAGAATAGGCCCACTGATAAATTTTGCACTTCAGAGGGCACATAGTAGATGAGAGAAATAATTTTACCATCCAAATAAATACTTTTAAAGCCACTGATATGACTGAAAGCATTTCTTGCACATGATTGCAAGCAGTCTGGGGAGCCCATAAAAATAAAAGCTGGTCATGAATAATTTTCACAAATTGTACAGGGACTATGAAGGAATAGAATTAGATTTAATAAGCAATACTATGAGGTTCCTTCATAGAACAATACCTATACATTATGAATGATAACATCTAATACCAGCAGAAATCATGAAAATCCAGTTTCTCATACGTTTGTATTCCTCACTGCAGTGCAACCCCACAACAAACTGCACATCCTCTGCCATAGTAGCAGTACTGAATTTCCCCTTCCCCAGGGAATGTGCCCCCAGCACTCCTCCTCTCATCCCACTAACAGGCCCCATTTGCCAATGGAGCAAGCACAAACCAGGTTGGGGAATGCATTAGAGCCACTACTACACGGAAGCACAACCAGACACTGACAACAGCATCGCTGCCCAATGAGCACTCATTTCATGCATAGTCACTGAGTTTTCAAAACTTGGTGGAACTTGCCTGATTTCTAGACTCTTCCTGCTGTATCAAAGATGGCCTGGAATTCAATAGCACAGTCAGGAGGAAACAGATGGTGATGTAAGCCTTGGTCCCTTTAGAAACCTGTCAAATAAAAATATCAAGTCAGACATTAACATATAATAAACAACTACCTATAATAGTACATTTAGTATATTACAGTACCAAACTCCCAAACACATAATAGAACACTGCAAGTATCAGAAGCGTGGGGAAATGACAGAAATTTCAGATCAAGATTATGAAAAAAATGGTATCTGCCAAAATCAGAATAGCTTTATAGTGGCAGAAGTTATCCAAAATCTTCATATACTGAGTACCTTACTGGGATGAGGAAATGGGTAAACACATAAGCAGGGAGTGGGTAATGGCCTTAAGTTGCACCAAGGGAGGTTCAAGTTGCCTGTTAGGAAAAAATTTCTTCTGAGAAAGTGAGGTGAGTCCCTGGAACAGGCTGTCTGGGAAGGTGGTGAAGTCATCATCCCTGAAGGTGTTCAAGAAAAGAGTGGATGTGGCACTGATGTGATTCGAGAGCAGTCACAGGCATGGGCTGATGGTTGGACTAGATCTTAGAGGTCTTCCAATTTTAATGATTCTATAATTCTATGTGAAAGCCCCTTAGGAATCTGGATAGAAATCCAACACTTTCCTCAGTAGAGGAGCTTGAGAAAAATGTTTCTCATCACCAAGAGGTTAACAAATTAGAACCCACTGACAGAGAAAGAGGAGACATTTCCAGTATCTTTCGTATTTTAGGAAGGAGTATTTTAAAAGAAATGATGACTGTAATCTCAAATTCGTATTTTAAACCACAGGAACAGTTATTATGGAAAAAATATTCCAAGAGATACAGTAGATTCTCCATTGTCTAAATTACTGAAATAATCTGTGGATTACTTTCAAACAGGTTACCTTTTACTCAGGAACAAGGTTGCACGAGCTAATGCAGTGATCATTTATTGATATCGTGTGCTACATGGATATGGCATGATCATGGTCTGGTCTTCAGTCTTTGAAATATAGGTTTTTTTTATAAATCTGTTTATACACATGTGAAAAATATTTTTCATCCCTTCTAAGGGCTAAGAACAGTATCTGATGTGAGTTGCTCTTTATTTTGAAGAATCAGAAGCCTCAAATGGCAGATGAATAACAGCATAGAAAACAGCTTATAGGACAACCCATTCTAATTGATAGTTGCCCTACAGGAATCTCACAAGTATCCACAGCATGCCTGGAAAATAACTGATATGGCTGAACAAGATGGTCAGGGCACAGGACAACACACAGAGGGGGTTCCTACACTGATAGTGTGCAGGAAGAAAATAAAACCTTCAGTTTTTGTAAGTGTCACTTGTGCAAAGAAATCAAGAAAATATTAAATGCTGAAGGCATTCTCCCTGAAAACAGCAACAGGAGCAATTTCACAGGACTGGGTCAGCTCTCCTGCGGTTTGTGAAGTTCAAACCTCTGAAACCAGCTCCCTGCAGAGCTCAAGACCACGAGAAAGAAAAGGCAGGGACATCCAAACCTATCAGACAGAACCCAATTGTGCTATTAAGAAGGGACTGCATATTCCCCATCAAACCATGGTGTTAAAATGGAGGATGACTGATTAGAGTAAATTACTTTGGGCCCTGGTATGCTCCAGGAACTCACATCTAATGAGGGCCTCAGACCCCCCTTCTGTTTCCTTCCCAAGCAGAGGTTTAGGCACATGCCAGTAGGTTTCTGTGAAAACTAGCATAAATTTGAATTTCCCCTCTGGGTTTGGATTGATATCTGAAGATGATGGACAAAACCAGCTCAATTTTGTGTTATCTACATCATTGTCACAACCACTTAGAGTAATCCATCTTGCTAAGTAAGAGATGTTCTCTCCTGATTTCATATTATTCAAATCTAGAACACCTGCATAACAAAATAATCAATGAAAACATAAGAATACAGCATAGAGAAAACAAGAAAATGCCATTTCTATTAGTTAGGATTCCAAGCACTTGACTAGTTAATTTCTTTATATGAGAGAATATACTATTTGCTTAATTTTTGTGACAACTATATAGTAAAAACCTACATCCATCTACTGTTATTTTTATTACTCCATGAGAATTCCCATTAGATTGCTAAAGAATATAGTTCCTATAGATACATGCTGATGCAATTTTTAAAAGCTTTTTTTACCCCTATGTTCGCTTTCTTACACGTTGATTTTCTTTCCTAGTAGGAAATTATTAAAGGCTTATTTCCTTTCAATTGCTATCTAGATGGTAATATGAAAATTGTAGGCTTGGCACAACTAGAAATCCTGCAGAGTAGAAGAAAGCTAAACAGTGAGACAAGAGAAGCGGGTAATATGTAATCTTTAGATAAAAAGGAGGCATCTTACTCAAATCAGATTGGTTAATAATTACATGTTTTAATGCATTCTCAAGCCAAATCTCCACTGAAAATCTGAACCAGTATTAGGTTAGTCAGCAAATTATAGACACTAGAACTAATAAGCAGCTTACAAATCCAGATAACAATTTTATAGATAATTCGTTTTCACATGTATTATTGCATTTTATCGCTGTTTCACTGGAAGCCGGAAACTAATTCTTACTTGCAAGTTAAATGAAATTATTATATAGTTAAATCACCATAAAGATCTTTTTTTTTTTTGGAAAAATGAACTGAAAGTTTATGTTAAGTAGTATGTTCAAGAACCACCATCTGAGAGCAACTTGCAAATTCTGTCATCAATTCTATAACTTTTTCGTGGTTTTTACCAAATCAAATCTTAAGAAGTCCCTAAAATGCTGTTTTTCATATGATAAATGACACAGGAAAAAAATTCTGTAGTACATGGACAGTGAAGATGCACATGAAAACCCACAGTAACTACAAGCAGGTATAGTATCCTGCCGCACGAGAGAGGTTTCAAAGCTTTGCCACGTAGTTTCCCACAAGAGTTTGGGCACTGGCTTCCAGCTAGGACATCAGGTCCTGCATCCATACAAGGGAAACAAGAATGAATTTATTTCTGTAGTATGGCAGGCAGAAATGGTAGAATAACGGGGCAGATACCCGAGAGTTACAGTCGTTGTTCTACATAGCACAGAAATACCACTTATTTATATATAAATAAGTGTGCATATGTGGTTATATATTATGCAAGTGCTAGGACAGCACTTAAAACATTTTGACTACTCGTTTCAGAAAATACATCAAGGCACGTTAACTTATGCAATCAAGCTCCAAGTAACAGAAACTGCTACTAAAATTTTATGTTTATAACATTGCTAATTCTATTTTTCTGTCAATTTATGCACATTTTATTCCTCCAGACATTGGAAGATATAGATCTCTCATTAATTTCAAATAAGAGGGAAAATCCACTGAAGTAAACAAAGACTAAATTACATCAGAATATTTGTTAATATTAACTGAATGAAATAATAGCCAAATTATATTTCATTAAAACACCTGGTTATTCCATTAGAATTATTTCCTTCATGCATCTTACCTCACATCATATGGAGGAATTAATAGTATTTTACCTTCAAGACTCCTATCTTAATAACTAGCTATTACTGCATATTAGTTTTTTTAATAAAACTATAGAAGAATTACAGTAATTAACTTTGTACCAATTACCAGGGTGCATATTAATATTCATATACTTTTACAAAAAGAATGATCCTGAAATCTCTCAGCAGGTACGGTTAAAATGATTCATTAATGCTCTGCACAGGTTTCTTTTCTAATTCATTAAGAAAATATTAGCATAATCATGCAAAATTGATTTTCTTTAAAAGGTTGATATAAGCAAGGGATTAAGAGGACTGGTACTATTATAAGAAACATGGCTTGCATCGTGCTCTTGGTCTCCTGAGGCTGACTGTGATATCTGAGGTATTACTTGCCACTGCACTTTGGTAACGAAGAAGAAATAAGAGACAGGAAGAGAGTGGAGCTGAGGATTTCATTTCCACATTTAAAAAGGGAAAAGAAAAAAGAACTGGATGCATGAGCTTTTTTTATGCCTTTATATTTCTGTTTTGTAGAGGCAAAGAATAAACACATTACTCAACATGAACAAGAGGCTGAAAGAAAATAAAATGTGATGAGCTACAAATGAGAAAAGCATCCAGAGGATGGAACATCTAATGATAATAACAGGTGAAGAGAAAGTTCAGTCAAAAGAAGAAGTCCAAATCAAAATGACCAGCGAGTGAAAGGTAAATAGCTTCCCAATAAAAGTTTCAAGTAAAAACGATCTCAGTAACAAATGGCAGTGAAAGAATAATAGATCTCATTCATAGATTCACATAAAAAAGGCATTTAAGGTATAAGGATATTAAGATGTCTTGTGCTATTAAATCAAGTACCTCTTCATAAATACAGTCCTGGTACAACCAGGCAAAAAAAAATTGAAGAAGGAAAGTTCAGAGCTCGCACTGAGTTAGAATAGTGTTACAGAAACAAACCCAGGGAAGAATATAGGACATGCGCTGTGAGCAAGGCTTTTTTTGTCAGTTGTACATTACATCTGGCACTGTGCTTCCATTTTCCTCATGGCAACAATTCTTTCAAGTCAGCACTGAGCTCCATCACAAAACCAAGATCAACAGCACTCGAGCACGACCCAGAGACATGAGAAAGGACTGGTCAGCTGCTAACAAAGGCCATGAAAGCTTTTTATTTTTCTTTTTGAGGACATCATCAGGTTGTTGGTTTGTAATCAAAGGATATTCAAGAATCTCATTAGAAAGATAATTTACTCTTCTCTTTCAGTCCTGTTCCTGACATCAGGTCTTGGGCTGGAGTGGGCTCTAGTGGACTACATGGCAAGTCCCTCCAGGGCAGGAGGTTTTGCACAAGGTGACATTTGAACTAGAGCATTACTTTGTCGTTAGTATCTTCCAGCACTCGAGCTACACCACCTTCATACCTGCACACTCCTCACGCAGACAGTTTCCTCCTGGATAGCCTTAGACCTTCAGTAATGCATGGGAGACATGATCCCAAGGATGCTGTGGGGAGCTCCAAGCAGGTACGCTTCAGGGCTCACTTTCTTCAGAAGTGAAACCTGTTTTCCTTCAGCAAATTATTTTTCACCTGGAAGCTACGTAGCACTGGATTGCTGAACTGAATAAGAAAGTGCACTTGGACTTAACTCTGACTTCACTCTCCTGAAAATTATTTATGATTTTAATGTTCTTTTTCATCATTGATGTAATAGTTAAAAGTTGATACAACATCCCAGTACATTCCATTATTTATTACCATTGGAGTTATTATTCTATGGCATATATAATTTACTTGGAAAGGTTGGACTTCATGCACATAAGGACCACTAATTTATGGCAGACATCAGTTAATTCTTGTACGTGCTTGTATTATTCAGTCTATTCATGTGAAAGGGTGGTACCCCATCAGAAGCAGCAAACTATATTAGGCAAGGATTGTAGTACAGCATGGTGGGCAGTACCATGGATGGGGGGGATCATTCCGTTGACAGAAGGAAAAGTGAGGAACGGCTAGTGCGATTCATTCCTTCTCCACTCTAATGCAATTTTTAATATACTTTGAGTTTTCTTTTTCAAAATATTCTTTGAGTCTAGACTTCCACTTTTAAAATTCTTTTATTCTTAAATTTTAAAATTCATTCTTTGTTGAAATGTCAACATAATTACTTTCCCTCTCCTCTTCATATCAACCATTAATGAGATTTTTCTTTACAAAGCATTGAAATCAAACAAAGTTGTAAGTGTCAACTCATGACTTCAGGTACTTCTCAAAAAGGCTTTTGTAAAATTCTACTGATCTGCCATTCTAGATCTCTCTCTTCTGTTTATACCTCCTAGCCAATATCATAAAAACTCAACTATTTTAGGTCTTCCTCCCTCTATAGTTTTCTTCACATATGACAGAACATTAACATAATTAAATATTTATTAAATATTTATTTTTATAAATATATATATTATATATATAATTTATTTATTATATATATATTTATATAATATATATATATAATAAATAATTAAAAATTAAACATTTTGTCCCAGCGAAAACGCAAAGAGCAAGTGACTTTTTCTTGTAGAACCCAAAAAAATGAGACAAATTAATAGCAAAAGGCAAAACTCTATCAATGGTTCATTGGTTCCAGAGGAAACACGAGGTGCAAACCACAGCCTAATTTCCACACAAGGATCCACAGCATGAACGGTACAGGATTTTGTTTTAAACAGTGGAAACATTAATTAAATAAAAATGACAATAAAACTGAGGTGATATACAGTACAACAGCATCCCTCTCCGATAGATTTTGGAAACTGGAGAATTCTCACAAGTACTGTAGTGCATATCAGATGGATTGTATCAATTTCAGATACATGATAATACATGTTTCGTAAGAGTACTGTCTTGATTATGTTTCCTAATATTATAACAAAATGAGTAGAAAGGTTTTCAATGTGCAGTAAAGCAAATTACTTGTATGTCTTCATAGAATACTAATTAAAATGTCTCTTTGATGTTCAATGAAAGACAAAAAGATGGAAATGTGAAGTTCCATTAAAAAATAATGAACAGTCTTGAAACTACAGGATTTTTATCTATACTTCAAAGCAAGGTACACCTGAAAAAAGCCAAAATCATACCTATCTTTTATTCTGAAACAGAATACTTAAGAAAAAACAGGCTAGAAGGTTAAAGTTAAAACTAAAAAAAGAAAATAAGTTAGGAAAAATAAGATACCAGAAGCCAGAAAAGAAGGGAAATATTAGGTATAAGTATATAGACCATGTATGGTTTCTCTCTGACAAAAAATGCTAAATAGAACTGCAAAGAGCAACGCATCTAAATAGAATGAAATAACTTTTTTTCTTTTTAGATCACATTAAAGCATCTTGGGCATTGACGCTGTATGAGACTGGAACTACCAAAATACCATATGATCCATCCTGCACGTTCTAGGATGTAGCAAAGATGTGCCTTTTGCGTATACATGTCAAATACGTGCATTATGATTAGAAACAGCAAAAACAGATGAAAAAGCAGAGAAAATGTACTATAAGCTACCCTAACTCAGTTTCTGGTGCACCAAAAGTAGTAATTTTCAACATCTCTGGACTTGGCTGTATGCATTCAGATTTTGGGAAAACATTCCTTTAAGAGTTTTTCTGCTTCCTAACAAGCAGTCAAAGCAACAGTGTGAATTAGAGGATACAAAAGCATCTTATTTGAGTTGCCTGAACACGCAGCTACTTGAGTTGTGACATACAAATCCAGAAGCAGGTGCATCAGATTGCACCACTCCACATGTGCTGCTTCCCACTGTACACTTGCACATTGCAAGTACTAATTTTCACACCTTTCTTCCAACTTCTACCACCTCCCAGAGAGGGCATGCACACTGCCCCATTTCTACAGCACATTACTGCTGCTGGATGCGAACTTCCACAAAGCCTGGTGTTTTCCTCACCCAGCTTTCACCTTACATACTTTCAGAAGTATTCTGTGTGAGGTCCTGCCCATACCCACACGCATCTCAGAGCAGCTAGGAAGATTCACAGTTGCCTACTGAAACATAAGAAACATCACTGGCACAGGTTGCCCTTGGAGGTCATAGTGTCACTGTCCCTGGAGGCGTCCATGAACCATAGAGATGTGGCACTGAGTGACATGGTTAGCGGGCATGGCAGGGATGCCTTGATGGTTGGACTTGATGTTCTTCATGGTCTTTTCCAACTTCAATGATTCTGTGAAAGGCAGCTCTTCATATCCCAGAATAAGATCCTCCTATATCCTCAGGATTGCTATTTATTTTGTTTTCTGTTTTCTTAGAAGTATTCTGCAGTGCAACCCCTTTACTTTTTGGAATTGCTCATTACCTTATTGACAAGTTTCCATCTGAAACCACTTTGCGCCTCAAAGGCAAAAAAAATAATAATCCAAGCTTCTTACCAAATTCAGGAAATCCTGCCTGCAAACTTATTCATTACAGTGTCTCTATTATGTGTTTTCTATTTGACATTGTAAATTCACATTGCTGTCAATTCAAACTGATGTTTGTTTCTCCCCACATCCCTCCCTGTACAGAACACAAGATAATACAACTCAACAGAGACAAAAAAAACAAGCAAGAAACTAACTCTATCTCATCCAATGAATTGGACTGGAACTGTCTCTTGTAAAAATTTTTATTCTAGAAAGCTATAGCTCCCTTGTAAATGGTTATACAAGGTACGTATTCATGAGCCTCTGGTTCTTTCATTTACAGTTATCTCCTTGAGAGCATGAATCTGACCATGCAGTTTGTTATCAAGACACTTTTTGGCTGTTTACTTTCAAGTAGTTCATTCTTACAATACACTACATTACAAATAAGTCAACTTCTCATCACATTATTTCATCAATGTGTGATAGCAAAGCAACACATGGCGTGTTGTAGGGTTATTAAATCATAGTGCTATCCTCACAGCTGCCATAGATGTGCAAACAACTCATTTTTCCTGTTTTTTCCATTTACCTTCATATCCTTCTTTCCTCCTCATTTTGCTGTGTTGTCTAACACGTTTCAACTATAAAATAACTCCTGAAGAGTATGTATTATTTGTTGCCAGCTACTTTAAGTGACATTAGCTGCAGATCTCTTGATGACTTCAAAGGCATTATGACAACTGCATCATCCTACAGATGCACTCAGTGACCATTACAACCCTAGGCTTTCCAGTGTTCACACACATCTAAGAATCACAGAATGCCCTGAGTTGGAAAGAATCCACAATGATCATCAAGTCCAACTCCTGTTGGACTCAAAAATGTGTTTGTATCCTAGTCACTGTATTCCCATTTTCAGAGCATCACTTAGTCAAAGTCTAAAGCCGTGCCAGACTCTAGTCCCAACTAAAAACAAAACAAAAAGAAGTGATTTTACTGAAAAGGAGAAACACTGTCAAATATTCTTAAAACACTGTCACAGGTCCTCTTTAGGTATGTCTGCATAACAGCTATCTGAGATTGTTTTGATAAGCAAGTTCGGGAACATGAAGCAATATGGTAGCATTACCCTTTAGACTTACTGTTTAACTTCACTGGAGGTGGGATGTACACATTTGAGCAGAGCACCTGAGCTAGATCTGTAAATGGTATTTCTGTTTGGTAGTGTTTATATATCCTTGCTGTGAAAGTCACAATTTGTTTTAATCCAACGTCTGATTCTTTGTGAAAACACTTGTCTCAGGTTCCAACCAGACAAGCATTCCCATCAGCAAAACCTGCAGTTCATTAGCCTTTTTCCCTGTAATATCATAAGGAACTGGGAAAAGGGTTACTAAATTCATGTCAGACATTTTCACAGGCTAATTTCAGGCAAACCAATGGGAAGAGATGGTGGAGGAGAGATTTCTTATTACTTTGTCACTAGCCCTTTTAAGTTTGTTGCTTACACAAAATAGTGACCTTCAAACTTCCAGGTATCAGTCTAAATCGTATCACAAAATGAAACCCTCTGAAGAAAGACTGAACAAATACAGTGAGACTGCTAGGTCACAAGAACTTGGCCAATTCTGACATACAAGAAGTGTTCTTCATGTCCTAATCCTTTCCACCAGCAGAATCTCTTGGACTAAGGGTATTATATTCAATATTTTTGTAAAGGTCAAAAAGGATCATTTTTAGAAGCCTGTTCAACTTTCTTCTTTTACTCCTTTTGAATGGTGCACAAGAGAGAGCAACCAAATGGACCAAAGCTTCTGTTTAACATATTTTTGACATTTTGCTCCTCCAGTGATAGAAGGAAGGGCAGACATTTAGCTTCACTGGTGCTCAAAAGAAAATGTCAGAGCTTAGACTGTATCTTTAGAATTGACATCAGTCTTCAGAACACCAGGGAGGCAGCCACACTTAGTACTTTGTCTTTTTTTCTTTTTTGAGTAATTCAGTATTCCCTGAAAGACCATGGGTTCATAGCACTATGTTTCAGTTTATTTGATAAAGCTAAGTTCCAGTGTTACTACAGATAACTTTAAATGCTACCTTAATATTTTAAGTAGTATAATGGGTCTGCAAAAGGAAAAATTATCACCTAATCACATTATCACTGAATTATAGAAATTAGAGACGGAAAGGAACATCCACTCTGTTCCCATGCCAGTGAAGGATCGCCATCTAGAGTATGTTTTCCACTTCTTTTCCACATATAATTTTACATTGCTTTAAGTGATGGCTCTTTCAACGCTTCTTATTCTTCTTTCTATTCTACACTCCGAATTTACGTGTCACAAAGCTTTGTCATGGCATTCAGCCCACATTTTCTTTTTCTTAATTTCAATCCATTATTGACAGTTATATTCCTCTGTTCCTCTCTACAGTAATTCTTCACTATCACTGGTCTTACTGAGCAAGTATTTCAAGATAGTTAGCACGCCCTCTGCTCTATTTGCATATACAGTCTAAATATATTACACTCCTAATATTGCCTTATGAATCAGATCCCCCTGCTCCATTAATCTCCCCAACTGTTCTTATATATCTTGTCTCAGATCCGTGCACATGCCCAAGGCAGCAGCAGGCAAAGGCAAAAGAAATTCAGTTGTACTATTGTGCTCTACCTGAAAGAATTGGACAATTGACTTTAAACTCTGCTTGTGCAAGGTTTTTTTTTTTTTTTAAACACGGTTCTGCACCACATCCTTATCTCCAAATTGGAGAGATATGGTTTTGAAGGTTGGACTACTAGGTAGTCAAAGAGTTGTTCATGTGTAAGTTTATTAATTCCACTTGAGTTGACTTAAATCATTCATTATTTAATCAGACTTTAATCTAAGAGAAATAATCAGGTTACTGAGGTGCAAAAGCAGGGCGCTGCAGTCAGCAGATTACTAGGGTAGAAGAGGAAAATATCACATCCTTAATTGAAAGGGTGTGAAGGAAAAAAAGGAGAGAACAAGAAAAGATCAATTCAATGCACCAAGGCAGAAAGCTCTCAAGAGAACTCAGGAAATTTTCTTTCTTTTAGAGTGGCAAAATTCACCATTTCCACATGCCATGAAGATTTTTTGTCAGATTAATATCATAAAATGGATTTTTTTTTAAAAAACGTATCAGTCTTGTAAGCATTTATTGGCTAATTTCACTAGACAACTTTGAAGTCTCAACCTGTACCTCATTATGCTTTACTTGTATTAATACAAGTCAGAGACTTTCCATCCTGCCTTTACAAATTGAAATACTATCATAAATTCTGCTTGCTGTGGTCATTTGGTTGTTTTTTTATTTATTTATTTTATCCCCCCCCCCCGCACCAAGGATCAACTGAGTTATCATACCTGATCCTTCTTCTTACAAGTACATACACAAGAGACTCACAGTCTTGCTAGCTTCAGCTTTTAGTTCCACAGCTCACCACACATTCCTGCTTCTTCCTCTGCCCTGATTCAGGTATTTGGGGCAAGAAACAAGGAAAATTGTTCAGTTTAAATTCAGACTAACCCCTGGTTCTTGTAAAGTTTTTAATCCTGATTCTTTCACTGACAAAGCTCAAAAATTGCTGAACTGAACTTAGGAGAGGAGCAGAGCAGAGGCTGCTTCTTCCACTAGCTGCAGATTTGAGTTCAGTTGAGCTAACCCTTCCAAACTATCACCTCTAATGCTCGTAATGAGAAGTAACAAATGGAAAGAAAGGACAAAACCACTTGCAGATTTTCTTTCTATATCTTCAAAGTATTCCTACTACCTGCCACACAATTAACAACAATTTCTATGAAAAATCTCTGGTGTTCCCACAGCAGAACCCACCCCCCTACACACACAATCTCTATCCTGAGCAACAAGGTGGGATGTTTAAGAGAGGAAAGGAGCAATGATCAAAAGTCTTAGAAACACAGCTACTACATCGTGCTCTGTTAAAGTAAGAACTTGGACTTGATCTCCATTTTAATCTATTTCAAACAAGTTTAAAAGTCAGGATTTCCTTTCTACTGTATGCACTTAAAATGGAAACAACACCTTGAGAAAGTATGCTATGTCTTCCTGCCTGGAATGAATTTCAATTACATCAGCTTGGATTTTTTCCCACTTTAAATACAAAACCAAAACAGATGAATCCCTCTAAGTATCATTCATATCATCATGTACATTTCAAAATTGCAACCACCACTTGAGGGTGTTCAGCATCCTACTCCCTTATCTGCCCCAGGCAGAGGGGTAAGAAACAACACCATTTTGTCAAAGCCCAGAAATATCTGAAAGCTTTTTTTATGCTTTTGGTCTCTAAACAATAGTGATTGATTTTGTTTAGTCTGGCAAACACAAATTATCCCCAAATCATTTTAGCCTGCCAGCCATGCTGACGTTGACTTGTGTTTTAAGAAGAAAATGCAGGGTTGTAATGAGAAATGAAAAGGGCTGGAAGCAAATAAAAGACTTCTCTGCTGTGGAAAGCACATCTACTTCAATTGTTTACACAGAATAGGCTTGGCTTTTTCTGTGGAAGTAAAACAAATTTGAAGAAAAATAAAAGAGCATCTTCCTTTTCCCTTTAAACTTTCCTTGCAACTAGCTACGGTTATACTTAATTTTTTCTGCTTTACAGCAGAAGAACACACTGACAGAGATGTTCCTCACTTTTTTTAATATAAAGTTATCTGAAGAGATGAAAAACGGAACCTGAAATTCATAGCTCCTGACCCTTTAAGCAGCTTTGGTTGAGATAGCATGACTAAGAGCAAAAGAAGTCAGGCATGGGGGCAAGCTAGGCTCATAGACATACAAGTTTGAACACTTCTTAGACAGCAGGCTCGTGTGTTTCACTAACAGTCAGGGGTCTACAGACCAGGTCAGAACAGCAAGTACCTGGCCTTTGAGCCTAATCGTGGTCTGTTGTCTTTTTCTACACCATACAGTTTTTTCATTCCTTGCTGCAGTGAATTCAGGCATTGCAGACCTTAATTCTCCCCGTACTATGCCTTCAGCATCTGAATTGCATAGCTTCAGCCTACGGTATGCATCAGGATGTTGCCTGTAAATCTGTGGTGCTACAGTAGTTGCCTGTGGCTGCCAGCAGCTGATGGCAATGAGGCAAGGTGGGCAGAGTTCTGACCTGTGGAGGAGCAAGCTCAGGCACCAGAGCATGCTGGAAAGCAGCTCAGTACAAAAGGACCTGAGATCTGGGCAAACAAATTGAACACGAGTCAGCAATGTACCCTTGCCTCTACAGCTACTGGTATTCTATTTGCCCAGAGAGGTGGCATGCAAGTAGTTTTCTGCCTAGTATGAATGGAATAAAACTGTTATAAAATATTTAAAAGAAGAGTTCTAATAGTACTGTTTTCAACCTGTATCTCTGAACTTAGCCTGATTCCCTATTAGGGAAAAGAGAATTCACAGTGCTCCTATTTAGCTGAAGTCCTACTTTGATTTCAGTTATTTTACAATCCTCCACTTTCCTGCTACATGACAACCCACACAGAACTTCTCTGAAACAACAAAAAGTGCATATATGCACTTGGTGTTAGTAATAAATCAAATTTAAGACGCTTTGTTCAAAAGAAAACTGAGCCTTTTACAGGGAATTACTGGATCTCAGAAGACCTCATGAGATAGCAGGAAGCAAAACTAACTCCAGTCAATCTTTCACATCAATATGAAACACATTGCTGTGGTCAACTGCATTCCCAAAGAAATTTAGGTGGTTTGGAAACGAAACACTCAAAGTTCCATCAAACAAGTCAGGAGTTTTGAAGTTCTCTATTTGGGGAGAGAGCAAACAGCTATAGCTTGTCAGATTCCTTATCAGATTCAGCATTTCAGCAGCCACTGCAGCTTTGGTGAGTCAAATCCAAACAGAACTCCATGAATTGTTCTCTTTTCCTTGCCAAGCACTCAAATCCCAGATGGAATACAGACATACCTTTGTTGGTGCATATTCTTATGAGCACTGCGTGCAGTCTCTTGTTCATCTCTGATGGAACTGCACAGCTAACGGTGGTGACTGTGTTGAAAAATAGCTTACTGGAGCTGAGAATTGGCTATACCAAATGGTGTTATTGTGCTCTTTTTATCTGTTGTAGTTCCCACAGAAAAAAAAAGGAGACATTACTTTCAGAGTGACCTACGCATTCTGCCTGGAAACAAGTGGTTTCACTGTAACACATCCCTAAGCGCTGGAGAATCTCAGCTAAAAATCTGCTCCTTGAAGTATACAAGAAGGCCTTTGAGGTATCGGGCAAGTTTTAAGAAACATCAAAAGAACAGAAATATATCCAGTGGTGATGCTTTAATCAGTCCTCTGCCTTCACATCTATGAAGCACTGAAGTTGCATACGAGCAGCCTCCAACTGGAGTTCATGAGGTGGGAGGAATCTGAGTGCATTTTACAATTCTGATACTGTACTGTGAATTTTCTTTAATGTTAGAATAAGTTCAATGTGCAATTAATCTTTCATTAAAACAAAAGCTTCAGAAGTAACACGTCAAGAAAAACATTGTGTTTTGTCATTTCTTAAGCCCAAACAACTTAATGGTCCTTCAAATTGAGTTCTGTCAGTCTAGTGATGCAAAGCCAAGTGAAAAATCAGTCCAAAAATTCTACTGTATTATCACATATCGATTTCCCATGCAACAATGAACATATCACAGGCCAGGCAACTTAGTGAGAAGCTTCACAGAACTTGCAGACCTCATGCTGCGTTGTGGGCTTCACTGTGACCAGAGCCTGCAGCACACATTGGCAAGTCACCAGATTCTGCACCTATTCCCAGTAACAGTCTGGGAGAATAGAAGCACCTAGCTCCAGCAAAACTCCACAAGTCCAGGTAACAGGGTTACTAATTGCAATTCAATCACTGAATCAACTGAAAGTGTTCTATTTCTTCATATGTGAATAAGCTAATAGGGAAGAACTGACAAATCCGTGCATGCAGTTCAAAAAATGCTAAGCAGCTCACTATTGCAGAATCATTCTGCTCTCCCATTTCCTGAAATTTCAAAACCCCAGGTAATAATAGAATGACATGGGTAAGCATGCCAGGACAGCAGCAACCTTCTGCCTCCCCCAGGCTCCTTTACACACACACAGTAATATATCTGACAAGACCAATCCATAGAAGATGCAAAGTCTTTTCTCTACTTCAGGTTAATGAAATTCCTCTATCCAATACATTCGCAAATCTAAAGAGGAGAAAGAAACAAGTTGCTGTAACCCACAACATTTTTAGCTGATCTCAATTCCCAAAGGTTAGGAGAATAGAAAGCAGCAGAAGTAGCAAGCAAAGCCATTCCTGATTATTGCTGATACTGCAGGGAACACACAGCCAAGCCTATTATATTTGTGATGTTATCCTGATAACTACACAATAAAATGCAGCAAGATGCAGAGGAGGGACTAAACACCTCGATTTCCATCTGAAACTATAAATGCATTTTAGTTACCTCCTGTAAGTACATTTTAGATACCTCAGCTGTTTACAGCATCCATATCTCATTCTAGCTTCTTCAAAGAAATATTAGTAGGAAGCTATATGAGAGAAAAGAGACCATCAAGGACTATGAAATACAAGAACACAGTATACTCTCCAGCTCCAAAAGTCCCTAAACTGCAGATTGCCAGAAGCTAGAAGAACACATTACAGCTGCAGGTGTGATTTATGTCTGTGATGTTCTCACAGACATCTGCTACTGACAGCTGGTGAGCATTGAGATGGACAGAGCAGTGCACTGTACTGGTGGGACTGCTCTCATGCTCCTCCTCACTGAACTGGCTGAAGGCTGAGGTTTGCAAAGGTGCCCCCAACCCCACAGAAATCAGCACACGAAGGTGAGGAAGTGGATGGAGAAGGAGGCAGCTGTTATGAGCTAAAAGAGGAAAGTATACCATAGACCAAGAATTATAGACAAGGAAATGAGATACAGGATTTTTAAGTAAAATCCTTATGTCCTTCCACAGGAAAGAGACCTGAATAAAATGTAATCCCTTCAAAGTACGGGATATTGAAATGAAAATACCTGCCTGGGAGACACCGGGTGTATTGCCAATACAGCTCAAGCCTACACTAATAACAACTGCTGTAACCCATGAGATCAACATAACATGAACCTCTTTCAGTAAAGCTCTTATAGAGAATGTAAATAGGAACAGATTTACTGTGATCCTGTGGTTGTTGTGGTCTCACAGAAGCATGCACCACAAGCGTGCTGCTATTTATCCAGCTCAGTAAGGCAGTTTTTGTAGGGATTTATGGCATTTCAGGACATCTTTCTCAGCATAAAGAATTTAGTCTGTACAGAGTGAATAGCTAGGAAAAGCAACCTGTGCATGAAAGCTTGTCATAGCAAGAGCGTGATAGACAGGAATACTCAGCGCTCAGCTTGGTTCCCATTCTCCCAACAAGTACTTTCAACAGAGCTCAATTTCAAGTCCAAGAAAATCCTCCAGACTCTCACCAGCCTCAGAAAGAATAATGTCTTAAGGAGGATAAGGGAAATGGAAACCTTATCCTTTATTCCTATATTACCTTATTTCTCATTCCTAAGCATCTCTCCATGAGTACAGAGAACACGATGCATCAGTACTGTGAGTGGGATATTCTCCAAGACCAGAGCTACTGAATGACCTCTACCAGGGACAGGAATTCAGATTTCTATTTCCATAAAGGTTTTGTTTATTGCTGCTCTTGTTGCTTTTTGTTTGCTTTTATTACTCTCAAACATAATTTCTATTTTAAGATGTAGGTGCTGCCATTACCTGGAGACAAGGAACACACCTTTATCCCCTTCCAATATCATGCAAGCCAGGATTCAGCCCCCACACACATGGAAAGAAGTTACTGAACAAGTTTTCTGCTTAGTACCATTTCCACAGAACTACAAACAAAAGAGACCTGAATTTTCATTAGGATTCCCCTATCTCAGGCCAGTGAATATTCATAATTAACTGCTGCCCTGAGTAACTGCCAACAAGAATCACTGCTAGTGTGAGCTAAGCAGAATCCAACCTAAAGAAATAATACAACATTTAACTTTAAAGTAAATTGAATTAAAAGCATGGAAACATAACCATGAGTAGATACTTAATCCCCTTACTTGATTTTTCTTCCCTTTCATAGCAGGAAGTACTAGTATACACATTTAAGCATATTCTTGAAAATGCAATGGAAATAAGGTCATCGTTCAAAGGGCAGTATAACCAGACAAAAATCAAGGTATTTCTAGGACAGGACCTGATGTTGATGTTTTTGGCCCCTAACACAGCAGCAAGCACTGAACACCGGATTTCTGCAGTAGCAGCCAATGAGTTCCAAAAAACATGCAATGCACGGGAAACTTTCTGGGTCTGCAAAGTCATTCGTAACCATGCAATACCAAAGCAACTTCATACAGTGCCCAGGCTCATCGAGACTCAGCATGGCTTGACTACAAGTCCCAGACAGCAATCCTAGTTCAAGGATCAGTACAATGACTGCTTACATTGTAATTTAATTAATTCCCTAGGGAAGATCAGAGTAGAAAAGTTACAGATACTTAAGTAATCTTGCACTCTCCAAAAGGAATAAGACAAAATTAAATATGGTTGTATCAGGCAGGATTTGCCTTAACTAACATGTAATAGCTACTGAATGTAAATGAGAAGAAAAAAATTAGCTGATAATGATGCCTGCACCCAGTTCATCCTCATCGAGTAAGTAGCAAAAGGCCAATACTATTCTGAAGGCAGATAAAGGAGCGTCACATCACTGAGTGCTCAGAGGAGAAATCCTCCCTGCACCAAACTCAGCCAATTGATGCTGAACCATTATCGATAGAAGTAGCTGTGAAATTCTTCAAGCACAGTTGTACTTCAGCCTTTTAGGAATAAATCCACAAGAGAAGAAGTACAGCAAGTTATGGTCTACACATCCACAGGCTCAACAGCCAGATCCTACAGGAGTGAGTACAACAAGCTACAGAGCCATCCTGAACACAGTAGTCATAATCTTGAAAATTTCACTATTGCTTAGCAAAGACAGAGTATTGGCTGGCTACAAGAGGATGAAGTTTGTTGGTTTTGGCATTGTTTTGCATGTTTTTAAAACCGAAGCATCCTTTAAAATCTTAAATAGGAAGGTAGAAAATGAAAAGCGCTCATGAACTGACTCAAATTTCAGTAGATTTTCATGTCCAGGTGGTTTGAATGATCTCTAGAGTCACAGTAACTCAGACATTTAAGTGATTCCTCCCTGGCTCCCAGCCTTTCAAAGTTAACTTCTGAAGTTCCTCACACAGCACTAGCAGCACAAGAGAGAGCGCTACTCTACCACAGGCAGTGGGCCAATGGGGATTCAAACAGCAAAGTAAAAAAAGAAAAGCGGGCTAAAGGAAAGTCTTTTTAATATGTACTGTAAATGCAAGAGAAATATGAAGAAATACATCTAGGAGGGAACTATGAAGACTGTTGATAAGGACACTCTAGAATGAAAAGGAAGATGCTTTCGAACAACTCATATGGGAAAAAATTGACCTTAACTGCAGTTCCTCCTTTCTGCAGTACTTTCTCATAAGGTTGCTGCATCTTACACGTTTCCTTTTCTTTTGGTGTAGAAAAGTAACAAAAATGGAAATCATTTTTATCCATGAAGTCAGGATTTTTACAACAAAGCTTCACTGGCATTTGAAATCTACCATTTCCTCAAGGGAACTACCGATGAAGTAAGAAAATATTCAACTTTGTGATGTATAAAAAAAACAGCATGTTTGCATTCAAAATAAAGTACCTTCACCAATTATATACAATAGAAGGTAGCAAAAGAATGTAACACCTCATAGGCTAAGCACCTTTCTTATTTCTACCTGTTATTTTATGGTGATTTTAAGGGTTATATCCAAAGAGCATAAAACATTGCCAGAAGACATGCAAGGATTGTTTCAGGGTTAATACTGTATAACCTATGGGGCCGAAAGAAAGACAACAAATGCTGGTGGCCGAACAGGACTAAATACAGTTATGGTATGGATATTGGATACATCTGGAAGAGGACTGAAGCCACAAAATATGAGCAGCTTCAGAGAAAGTCTAATTTGAAAATAAGAAGTTAAAGACAGAAATAGCATAAAGAAGCATTAAGGTAGAACGTCTGTCTGCATTCACTATATAATCAGGACAGGCACACAGATGGAGTCATAGATAGCACAAACAGAGGAAGGAAGCAAATCTACAGCCATTCAGAGATAAGAAACCCATACATTATCCCTCTTACATTCACCTTTCAAGCTGAACAGGAAATCTTTTTTTCAGCAGTCCACTCTATATGCAATTTTTGTTTTCCATTGATTTCCTGTTGTAACTGTACTTTATGTGAATCAGCATGAAATAGAAAGTATGTATCCACATTTTACTGCCCCAAATTGGATTTGTGTGCCATTTATTCTGATAGCACAGTCTTATTTCTTGCCATCATTATTTTACCTTATCTGCTCTCAGTTCTGATTTTTCAAGGAGAAACTCGTCCTTACATAGGAAAGAGAGCCATGATATATCCCACGTTAAAAGCTCAAAGCTTTATTTGGAGCACAGTTTGCAGCAGAAGGATGAATTTCACCCTCAATAAACACTGAGGATTTCTGGCCAAGTGAAGGAAAACACAGCCGGTCAACATGCAACATTTTCTTCAGAACAGAATCCATGCTTAATTTCCAAAATGATTTATGGTCACATCTTATTTCCAACTATCATTATCAGCTGAGCTTATACTGAAAAAGCAGAATAGCTGAGGTATGATATTGTATTTGTCAACCAACTCCTGTTGGAGAGTCAAAATATCAGCAGTGTAAATGAAGCCCTCACAACAACCAGACCCTTTATGAACAACAGGCAGCTGAATATCTTCAAACTCTTATGGCACATAAATGAGGACACAGCCAAAAAGGAATTGCAATAGATTAGTGGGCAAATATATCCCTGGACCTCATATATGTTGTCACAGGTGAAAGAAAAGGGCTCCCCACAGAAATTAACATGGCTTCTCAAAGTATTTCATTTCTGAAAGTGTTAATGAATTCAGTAATCAAAACAGTTGCATAGCAGGAAGTCTTAGAAATTTGCTTTTATCAGAGCTAACTGCTCTTCATCTGTTTTGGTTTACCTCTGTGCTCAAAACTCCCACACACACGAGGGTTTCCATTCCCAGTGGCTCTAGCTATCACAGATAACATCTTCACGAGGTGCCTCCTTACTCTACACCACTCCCCCAGTT
The DNA here is from genome assembly GCF_002078875.1 of Numida meleagris. Lineage (NCBI taxonomy): Eukaryota > Metazoa > Chordata > Aves > Galliformes > Numididae > Numida > Numida meleagris. Next base: position 63,403,038 of record NC_034413.1, on the reverse strand, counting down.
CAGATCCCTCTGTGCTAACACCCTGACTTCTCAAGGACTTATTCAGATCACCCATTCTTTCCTCACTCCACACTTCAACTGCAATTTTTTGCCTTTAAAAAGATTTTTTTTAAATATATATCCCGTGGTAGTTTGGAAGCCTTGACAAGCTGTTTCCTTTTTCTCCTCAATGAGAGGTAGCATGTCAATGAAATGACACATGAATTATAAACAGGATCCAGTGTGACAAGCTTGTACCAAATTTCAGTCTTATGATCTGTGTCCTACCTCTTAAGGCAGTTACATTTGACCACCAATACATCTTTCTCAGGGATTTTTTTGTTTCATTTATAGCTTTTTTCTACTTTCTGACTATTTTAATTTGGCACATAGCTTGATATCTTTTGTTATTCCCTTGGACTAGTAGAGGCATCGATGGACTTGCAAACTGAAAATGAATTTATTAAGCTCAGCAGGGAAAAGGCACCGTGAGATTCATCATGGTTTTGTATCAGAGACTAATTGACAACAGACTAAAGGCATTACACAGTTCTGATTTCATGAGTCCCACCACAGCTTTGCAACTACTATTCTTTTTTTCTTAGAAAGCAGAAAATAAACATTAAAAGCAGTACCAAGTAGCCAGAGGAATGAAATGTATGCATTTATATGAACCAACCTATTGCAAATATGTGCTAAACCACAGCAATTCCACACAACGTGATAATTCAGTAGCTAGAAAGATGGAAAGTGTTCTCCAATAACTGCAAAAGAATAACTGTTACTTAAATATAAAAGTATAAATGCCCACAGGCCAGAATTTACCAGCCACATTCAACCACTACTATTAGTGGCATGAAAGACAGTGAGATTTAACCTCAGACATTTGAGGTTTCATTGTACTGTTTCACTGAGCACAGTTTTGGTGTTTTCAACAACACAAATGCACAAAATCACCTAACAAACAGCAGTAGCCACCAAACTGCTCTTTCCTCCCAATATTGTAGGACCATCTTTTCTTTTATTACTAGCTTCACCATCATAGCACTCAGTTACTCATGAATTCTGGATCATCTCCACTATCAGCTAGATAGAGCAGTCACTTGTGACTGCAGCCCTTCTCAGTCATCCAACCCACCCCAGCATGTGGGCCAGGCTTCTGAATCTCATTTTCCATGAAAGACATTGAAGTCTCAAGCCTTAGCTCTCCTCTTCTTCCATCCCCAAAATTCTCACTTGCACGTATTCCTACTGTATTCTTCATGCGTAGGAAAAACAGAACCCTCTGGTTTTGACAGTTCAAATGAACTCTCTCAACCAAGAAACATTTTAACAAAAAAAATTTCCCACATATTAACAGTCTTTCCTAAGCTCCAACCTTATTTCCAGAGCTAGAATATTCATTTCAAGACACAAGCTTTAGGCAACATATTTCAAGATCTTGCCTTGCTACACACACAAGCCCAGTGCTCAAAACTTACTATCTAGCTATTTTACAGTCAATATTTAAAAAAACTCTTATTGACCATGTTTTTTGTCATCATTTTCTTTAAAAAAACTCTCTCATAATAAAAAAAAATACGAACTTGTCAATTTCTTGCAGAGATCAGTGTGTTCAGAGAAGAGCAACAAAGCTGATGAGGGGTCTGGAGCACAGGCCTTATGAGGAATAGCTGAGGGAATGGGATTGTTCAGCCTGGAGGAGAGGAGGCTCAGAAGTGACCTTATCACTCTCTACAACTCCCTGAAAGGAGTTTGTGGTGAGGTGGGGTTGGCCTCTTCTTCCATATAACTAGCAATAGGACTAGAGGCAATGGCCTCAAGTTGTGCCAGGGGAGATTCAGGTTGGACTTAAGGAAATAATTCTCTGAGAGAGCAGTCAGGCACTGGCACAGGCTGCCCAGGGAGGCAGTGGCATCACCAACCCTGGAGGTGTTCAGGAAACATTTAGATGTTGTACTGAAGGATACAGTTTAGTGGTAAATATTGGTGATAGGCAGATGGCTGGACTAGATCATCTTAGAAGTCTTTTCCAACCTCAGTGATTCTATGATCCTGAACATCTAGAATTTTAATGCAAATTGAGTTTAACTTGAAGAGAGTGGAAGCAGTGAAGAGTGTAGCACTGGGATGTGAGATCTAGGGTATTTATTTTTTATTTTTCAAGACAAGCTGTTATGCTAACTTTGCATTCACGTCAATAAATCACATAGTGACAGGTATCAAAGTTCCTACTATGACAAAAAGCCTTTCACTGAATACAATAACTGAAAATCCTCTGCACTGATAATAAAAGGGAAACCAGAAGAAAAGAAGTAAAATTCAGTTGCATAGGACTTTGATTCTTCAGTAATTTTGAGTTGACAACGTGATCGTAATGGGAACTTAATTTGCATTGTTTGCTGTTCTGTATTAACATTATGCTTCCAGGAATGCTAATGTGACATAAATGTAAGGTGGATATAAATATTTATAATACCATAGGAAATGCACAGTACTATTTTCATTACTATCTACTGGGAGAAATGTGAGATATTACAGAGGAAGAACAGCTCTTTCATGAAAACGCAAAGAAAAGCTACTTGGTGAGATGAACCAAGCAGCAGATAGGCACTGCAGAGCCCAGTCTTCCACTGCAGACACCCCCAAATGATATGAATGAATTCCCATAGCTTACAGTAAGACCTAGTGTATCACAACTAACAATGCCATAGAGACAAATATCAGAGCAGAGGAAAGAAATCACAGTAGTTCTGTTAAAAATGTTCCTCAAGTAAAGCCACTTTGGCTGTAATCAACAAGCTGTGAAGCAACTGATTTCTCACTTATCAAATGAGAAGCTGGTGCCATCCTCATGAAGAGATTTGGTCACTGCCTGCCAGCCCAATGCTAACATGCCCACAACAAATAACAGTCTTTCAGGGACAACATATTTAAAACAAGGAACATTTGCTGTCAAGACATCAGAAAGAGGCACTAAAACCACATATTGGTCTTGTATTCTTTGATTAACTGTTGAGGGCAGAGAGCATGGAGGAAGTATGCGCATACAGGAAAAAAAAAAATTAACAGGCCATATGGTGTTGAATCCAAAGCAACAAATAGAGTATGAAGGGCAGGGGAAGCTTCAAGGTGAAAGAAGAGCACTAGAGCCATGTTGCTTTCTATTAGTCAATTAATAATAGGTTTCCGAATGCTGAGAATATATGATTATCCTGAATTCAAGTGATGCAAGTTATTGTGAGCCCCTTAATGAATTGTAGGTCAGCAAAATACAAAGAAATCCTTTTGAGGACTGAAAGGTTCCACAGCAAATGCAAAGTTTGGATTTTAGGCTATTTCTGTTTATACAGACACCAGCATCTGCTGCTTTCATGAAAGTTTTCCCATCACACAGCCACAAAGGGCAGAGCCAGCCTATTCTTCCAGGCAATGTCAAGACCTCCCAGACAAAACACAGCCATACAGAACAGCAATGATCAATTACTTGTACCAGACGATTAAAGGACCGTCTGCTTGCCCATTTGGTTTGAGGGAGCCCACAGCAGGGGGTTGAACAAGATGATCTTTATGGTCTTTCCTGACCCATTCTATGGTTGTATTAAAAAAAAGTATAACTTTACAGAGAGCTCTCCATCATCACATCAACAAAACAAACTGCTACATTCCTGATGTCACTACTGTGACAAGCTTTCTAAAAGTACAAAAATTTCACTGCTCAATTACTAGAAGAAAATTGAATTTTGCTTTCAAGTTCCTTGCTAAGTGTATTATTACCATTATTTAATGAAATAATATGAACCAGAATGCTAAGTTTCTACTGTAAATTTGATAGTGCTTGAAGGATAAACATCAGTAAATTGATTAGACATTAGCTGTAAGAATTCGTCATTTTTTCCCCACTATATAAATGATTTAATCCTTTTAAGACTTCAGTGTGAACTTGATTTGACATCACTTCATTCAGAAGAACAAAAATGCCAGCCATACATGCAAAGAGGACCTGTTCATATGTTGCAGTCCAGCAGACTGAACACTACTATTAAAACAGTACAGATTATTTCAGATGTCACATATATCACTCAACTTAATATTTCACATCAGCATCTTTTCCGAATAGCTCAGCACTTGGCATGAAGAGCAGTGGCATAAAAGGCCAAATGAAAATAATTTCCCACCTCCTGCAATTCAGGATATACTTGATATTCGGCCATCAATCAGACACTGTTGGTCTAGTGGTTCAGGTCAGATTGAGCAAAGCATTAAAGTATTTATCCTCCAAAACAATTATTTAATCCCAAGTTGAACAAAAGTCCATCCTTTCTTTTTGCTCTTCTTTTGCTTTGATTGCATATGGGATAATGCAACTGCAGGTGTTGACAATTTCTCTGTATGTGTAAGTTCATCAGATGAGGTTTTTGCATGCTCTGAACTTGAATAGTATCTCAGAGATCTCTGCTCAGGCTATCCAGCTATTAGCCATGGCTAAATGAGCAACAATTTAAAACACAGAGAAAACACATACACTTGAGCAATAGAAATTCCGTGTGCACAATGCTCAACATCAAACACAAACAGAGCTTGCTCAGAGCCAGCAAACCTTGGCTGGAGCTGTGAAAGGGCAGAGGAAGGCTCTTCTGCCCTAACCACGGTAGAGATACAGATCAGCAATCCCTCCATCCTGTGCAAGGCATTGGGGTGCTACAGACAGTCCCTTGAGAAGCAAGCAGGAAGTTTTACCTTCACTCTTTGAAAGCAAGTTTCTGCACCGCTACGGTTATAAATGTAAGATCTAACACGCAGCTTATATCTGCTGCAGGGATTTCTGGTCACAGAGCTTTATATTTACTCTTTGCTTCACTGATTTCTGAATATAATCATACTCCTGGTTTACAAATTTCAGAAATTGAGGTCCCAGAACTTCTGTGCAACCTTTCTATCTGTGTACCCCTTATCAAGCCGATCTCCCAAGCATGATACCGAAGCTCCTCACCATGTCTGAAATACCACAGAGCTTTTCTTGACAGCTACTCTTACTGTGGTCCTCGGAGTTTTCATGGTCCATAGAACAGGAAGGATGAGTGAAGAGAAATAAATGTGATACACCAGCAGCAACAAAGAAGAAAAACAAAAACACAACACGGAAAAAAAAAATAGAAGTACATCTCCTCTTTTACAGAAAAGTTATAGATGTTAGAGTGATTTATGTTCCACATAAATAAAAATGGTACCTTGCAGCACATTCCAGAAACCTAATATTAAACACCCCAGCTAAAGAGAGTGAACTTTTAATCCTTCAGCACCACAAAACATCAAAATGTACTGTCAAGCTGATTGTTTTTCAGCAAGAGATTAAATGCAGTTTAAGTAGCTAATTTACTCCAATAATTAACAGACAATGAGGTACATTATCTGGTTGACGGCAGTTCTTACCTGCACTAGCTTCACTCACTTGAAAATGCCGATTATGATTTCATAATTAATGCAAACTAATATATATACTACATATACAGGCTATAAACAGAACAGCCAGCATTAAAGACCAGAAAAAAATTGGCATTTGCCTGTATATGAACAAGCAAGGTGAATGCAGTAGAGTAGCTGAACATTAAGTCAGTATTGGTGCAACAAGAACCAAACCAGCATACTGCAGGGTGGGTTAGCGTTCAGATTTGATATTCTCAGTCACTTCCACTTCAGTGCAATTGTGGCTTGGGAAGGGTACTGGAGCAGTGGCTGTGCTTACATACTGCGAGATACCTCAAAGCTCCAACACAGATTTAAAGATGCTTGAGAGCAGAAGGTACCGAAATGAAGCCAGAGACCAAGAAGCTCATGAGGTATGGGCTTCCCAGAAGTGCAGTGATGTATGTTTTGAGAAACCTCAAGTGCCCTTTTCAGAACTCTGTTAATAGCTCATCTGTGTGCAGTAAGTCTTGACCAGAATTGGTCTTTGACATAGACTGTAAAATACACGTCTTAAAAAGGACCCAATGGAAAATGAAAGTTGGTATCATGACAAAGTGGATGATTTCTGATGTCATCTCTTTCCACTTATGCCTTCCATATAAAGAAGATATTTTCCATATCTTCTTCTATCATATTTTCCCACTGTAGAAATTAAGAATTCTGCTTCAATAAAAGCACATCTGGCTGATATGTTGAAGTAAAAGCTTATTAATATTACTGCTGTTATTGCCATAGTTTCCAAATGAAAAAAAACATCCTTTTTGAAGGATGCAGTTCTTAGAAGAGAAGATAGTGTCATCCCAGTGATATATTAAAAGATTATTATGAAGACAAGCTGAATCCAGCAATATGCTGCTGAACAACATACAGATAAACAGGTATTCTATCCTTTCCTGATATTTTGACACAAAAAATTTGGCAACAAACACCAAAAAAAGAGACATCTTCTACAGATAACTTCTGTGACAGAGGAAGCTTGAATAGGAGAGAAAATACAAGTAATTTGTTTCCTAGGCTGTCAAGCCCTTTGCCTTGACCCGACAACAAACCTATTGATCTACGTCAAAGCACAAAAGAAACAGTAACTGTCAGGATAGTCTGACACAAACTAGATTTAAAAATAAAAAAAAGGAAAAACAGCTTGTTTATATTCTGACAATTGTGTACTCTGGCATTCCATCTCTTCCATCACTGAACATATATAAAGCACATGAGGGAGGCGATCTACCTATCCCATGCAACAGTATCGCTCAGGATACTGAGTCCTGTGAGCCCTCTTGTCACTATCTCCTGAAGGAGCCTAGTGCTCATAAAAACTAATAACGTCAAAACTAGGATCACTGATCATTTTCAGCATGTGACATGCAATACTTCAGCTTGAGTAATGGTAAGGATATAAAAATCCCAATCTTCAGAAGCCCTTCAGAATGCCAAGAAGAAAGCGATGCAAGATTCAGACGGAGCAATGCAGAGAAGATTAGTGACTAAACACGAACTGGGAGTCACCCTAGGGATACTTTATGCTCCACACAGATGCATTTGCTTACTAATAGTAAGTAGGCTCCACAAACAAAATTACTAGCACAAGAGCCTTCATTTGGCCTTTCCTTGAAGTTGGCTTACTTGTTTACTAAATATTCAAGTAATAGATAAAACATCCAAAAAGCTGTTTTAAGAACAAATGCATTATTTTGCACATTCACTTAATTCTGCATGCAGTATCACTGAAACTCAGTGATTTTTGAGTTTTGTATGGCTGTTGCCATGGGTCTTGTGATTATTTTTTTTTTTTTTGCTTTGTTTTGTTTTTACTATTCAATAAGTTTTGGTACATAAGAGACAATCACCTTGATTGAAGTCACCAGAAAAAAATTTGAAGGTTGATCTAGTATTTCTTACTGATCATCTGGCATTTTAGCTTAAGCACCATATTAGAGAGGGGAAAAAAACCAAGATAGAAAACTTGAGGCTCATTCAAACTTCCTGAAAAATCTCTCTCCTTTCAGCCTGACATGGTTTTCCCTCCTTGATTATTGTTTTCTAAAAAAAAAAAAAAAAAAAAAAAAAAAAAAAAAAAAACACATTTCCCAGCTGTATTAATCAAATATTAGGATACTCTTATAGCACAGCTATAGAGGTGTTCCTCTTAGCTTCTGTTATCAGAAAAGTTAAATCAATAAATCAATACAAACCAAATTTTCTAAAAGTCAAATTCCCTAGAATAACAGAGAGGATGGATGAGAAAATATATTACACCATGCTACCCTGCAAGACTCTGGGGCATCAGAGGAAAAAGATGTGTCCTTCCATATCAGTTAGAAGACCACTTTTGAGCAGATGAGCAACTGTGCAAAACCCAAACCATTCAGCGGTAAGGAGAGCACAAAAAAGTGATTTTAAGGTGATTTCTTTTTTTTTTTCTTTTTTATTGTATACAGCAGTGGATGTGTCTGGACTGGCAGGCTGCACATTTAATGGATGCCTGGCAGCTAAACCCTGGATTGAGTTTGCTGAACTGACTATATTTTAAAGGGGGTACCAAGGGGATACCCAGACAGTCCCAGTGACACAAGCACCAACATACTGGATGAGCACAGGGGAGGGGAGGGGCAACTTCCTCAAGTCCTCACCTGCTCTCTCATAGATAACACAATCTTTCTTGAGGCTAAGGAGTGGTAACATCTGAAACCACACTTTGCCTGATCCTTAAGGAATATTGGTAGTAATCATATATTCAGGCTATGTAAAGCACATGTTTTTTTCATGCTCTTTACACCCATGCAGGTCGCAAGCAGATTATTCAGTGAACGTTTTTCAAAAGAAGGCACAAGGGAGTAGAATTCCAGATACTTTTGTTTAAGTTATAAGAAATGTTGTTCATCGATATCCTTCCTGCTTTCACAATAATACTTTTATGGACTATAAGGCTTTTATTTCATGAAATGAAGATCAACGAACTGTACTTCATCGAGAAAGGCATGCATGTACATGCTAAAATCCAGCCCGTAAAGACATGCTCCAAAGCACCAGGTAAACCCATTTTAAAGTTTTGTTCTCAAAACCCAATTTAGCTTAACATTTAACTTTTTCAGTTCCAAAAAAAAAGAAAAAGGACCTATACAGACGACTTAAGGAATACAGATGAGTGAGAATCTCAGCATATCTTAGATTGAAATATGAACTGCATATTAATACATGAGGATTAGACGGGGCACAGTTTTCACAGTACCTCAATAGATATTTGTTTTCTTTTACCTGCCATTCTGATGTTTTCAGAGGATTTCAACAAATAGCAGTTTCAAACTTGAACTAGACAGTGAAAAGAATGGTAAACAAAACAGATGACTATCCCGTAGAAGAAAAAATAACTTATTTCCAATTCATGCTAGGGCATTTGTTTTTATGTGCTTCTCACAGTTAAGAAGACAAATACAAAATGAACTACAGCTTCAGTAAAACAACAAAACAGCTTTGATATAAATCTCATTCACAGATGTACACAATTTTCAGGCATGGCCACTTGTGTGCTCTGTTTCACCAGTCTATGAGTAAAATCAATTTATTGCTTCTTTTATGAAGGAAGTCAAGTATTATCTCCCTGTAGCTTTCAGTTTGGAAAACTTGAAAGGAGAAAGCTTTTCCCACTTGGTTTAATTCCTAATCTATAGCAGACACGCAAACACAAGTCTAGTCAGGGAATCTCACATTACTGAACATCATGTAAATAGTTAAAAACCCAGTTCCCCTATTAGGAAGGGATACTATATGGTCTCTAGAATTATTTTTCATGGTGATTATGTCTTTTCATCTGTTTCTTTTCTTGCTACAGGAATGTAACTGCTAGGTAGAGTGAGGTTATTTGCTAATATCTCCAAAATTACTGACTCAATACTGAAGCTCAGAAAACACAGCTTGAAGTTCCTGTTAAGGAAGAGAGTATTTCATCTTTTCTGTTTTGTTTTCTATTCAGAAGCAATGTGTCCATATACAAGGGAAAAGACTGGATTGCAGTTGCTAGAGAACAGGAGTAAGTTATCTGAAGCCAGAGTTTTTAAGTTGATCTTTAAGTCAGATGGAACTCAATGAAATTGACTGAATGTCTTTAAGAAGTAATTTACATTGAAATGTTCACGGCCAAATTTGAATTCAAATTAAGAAATTTGCTAAGTGCTGACATTTAAAACACAGTAAGCAACACACAGTTGAGCAGAGTTGAAAAACCACCAAACACCACTACAAACCAAAGGCACATATTCCAGTGAAGCAATCCTCATTTTCAACCAGCTTTATTCATTAACTGTGTCTTGTATCACAGTTGCCAAGACCACACCAGCTTCAGAAATAACTCCCATTCCCAACTACATCAGCTGTGAAGCCAGGCATGAAACGGAAGAAGGAAGGTGATACTATATTTAATGGAAAACACACAATTTTGCAGGCCATATCTGACTAAACAGTGTGAGACCCAGGCAATCAAATAATATAGTCACATGACAAATAAAATGCATCACAAAACATAAGATTATATTGCACATATTTAATAAACACCTCTACACAGCCACTACATACAGCTACCACAGAGTATTGCTCAGGAATAGGCTGACAGGGAACACAAAGCAGCTATAGCCAACCCCTCCCTTTTATTCTTGGAGATGTTGTGCAAGGTGGGAAAAGACTGAAATAAGTTTAGAAAGATAAAAATCAGAAAATGACTGTACTTAAAATGACTGACTGATTCATCCAATGGCATTTCTACAACCCTCCATGTAATTGGAGATCTTTTCTTCCTCCTGTCTCACAAAAAAACCCTTAATTGTAACACTAAAAGGAAATAAATTTCTGGCTGCTTTTTACAAAGTATGTGTTATGTTGCAGCAATCCACTGCCATTTAACTCTGCAAAACAGCTATAAAATGGTTGGTTTGGTTTAGTGCCTTATTTCTGCAATACCTCACAAGCTGCACACAGAACAGACCACGAGAGTAGTCCAGACTGCAGGAGGAAGGCAGTCTCAATTAAGCTGCCAGTAATTAGAAGCTTTGAGGGACTTTGCTGCTGTTATTTTGGAAATAGGAGGTGATGTCACTTTGCAAGCCCACAGAGAAGTTTACTTTTCATTAGTCTTAAGTGCAATCAGTACCACTTTATCAAGCCATTAACGCACAAACTGGAAGATGCTGAAATACCGGTGATTTATTTTTTTTTTTTCCACCTCAGTCTTTCCCAAGGGATAGCATTTCTTCCCACTTTTCAACCCAGACACTATGACAAAGCAATTAGAGCAAGGATACTCTTCCCCTCACAGTTCAGCCACATGCCTACTGGGTTACATTCTTCAGAAAGGCTCATTCCTGTCTCTCTCTTACCTGCACAGCGCTCTGCAAAATGACAACTGTCACCTTCTCAGAACATCCCACTTCAGCTACCCAACAACTACAGCAGGCTGAGGGATTCACCCACACACCTCTCTCCTTATTGACTCACTCCATACAAGCTGATGACCTGGATGCTCATTTACATTGAAGCCAATTAGTCTGAAATTTCAGTTACTCTAAACCCGCACTATCATTCTGGCAGCATAAAGAGGCTTTAAAATGAGTTACAGCCTAATTAATTCTCCTTTACAATGCCAAAGGAGTTTAAAGTGGCCTAAGCAGAGGGAAGATAGTAGCCAAATGATTTCTGCCATTGATTACATCAGAGTAGAATTCAACTTGATTTTAGCATTTACTGAACCGTGCTTGAAATCCAATTCAGCTGTGCTGGCAGTGAAGTTGCATTCAGCTCAGCTGGGAACAAACACCAGTATATCCAGACATCTCCTGTTGCTCCATGTAAGGCATGCTAGAGAAGGAAGCAAACTGAGAGGGCAGGCACTGAATGTGTTGCAACTCAAGTCCTCATAAGATGAACACCAGAAGAAGATGGCTCAAAGGTGTCCAGTTTTTACTGACTTAATTCCTCTGCACATTTCCAGTTACCACTGTTACACAATATTAGGTAGCTAAATATTTGTCTTGATATCACAGTACTGTGCTACGGAATTGCACAGAAATGAAAAATACACATCAGTCAGATGCATTTCTCTAGACATAATGTCACATATAATAGCATTTGTCTCTCAGTTATTGTGGGTAGATTACAAATAGATCACACTGAATGATTTAAATGCATGCTAAAAATAAAGTTACTATCAACATTTGCAATGCAGCATCTAAGAGACTGCTAAATAAATAACTTTTCAGGCATTCATCTCACGGACAGTAATGAGGAGAGCAGTGTTATCTTCATTTTCAGCATGTATTGGTATCATTTGTATTTCCTATTCACCAATTACTGTTGACATATGACTTATCACTACTACTGTCTCTGCACAGAATTAGTAGAATATATGCAACTTCCAGCTAGACTAGAATACAAACTTCGGAAGACATTCAATTGTTATCAAGCTCAACTTCAGTAGAGAATGCAAAATATTCAAAAAATGTTTATGTAAAACACATACTACCGGCAAACTGAAATCAGTGTCTGAAATAGTCTTTTTTTCTCTAACAGTCAGGTAAAAATGCTAACTAAGGAAAATATCTGGTATTTGTATCTATTCTAATATTTTTAAAATACAGATTTTTTTTTTTCCCCAAAAAACAGTTTGGGATCTTTTTTAATCCACCTTCCAAACGTAGAAGAGCTGTTCATTCATAGGGAATGACATGTTCTACATAGTATTTAAGTGGAGTTTTTTGTTTGTTTAGAGAAAAGCTTTTCATGTTAAAAGGTTAACACTTCCCAACCAGTACAAGAGCATAAAACATTAGCAATAGAATTAAAGAAATGAGGCTTCTTACATTCGCTCATTCTCTGAAGTCACCATCAACCTAGACCCCTCTCCTTAGGAATGCCATTTTTGCCTTCAGCTTTTCTTCATTACAGTCATTTGGAAGCAACATACATATTTTAGCCTCTTCCTATACAAATGTGCCCATTAACTGACTCAGTGAAACACAAGCTACATGGGCCAGCTCATTTTGTTCCCGTTTTTACAGCCAGCATCATACAGACCCCTTTGTAACCTCTGGTTGTAGCTCTCTGCTCTTCTATCTGAAAGCATTTAAAAAGCCATTTTTCTGAGTCTCATTTTAAAACCTGCCCACATGTACTCCCAGCCATTTTAGAACTTCATTCAGTACTTTAGTTATCCATTAATAATTTCATGTCCTTTTATGCTTTAGTCTTGTTCTATAAGCAGCAGTGAAAATACATATTTGGGTACAAAAAAAATTGTCTTGGATACATGGGAAACACTGGATGCTCGAAGGCAAGCTTGTATGTCCTTGTAGCAGCCTCACTGGTCATCAGATACCAGTATGTCTCCAACCCATAAGGAAAAAAAACTGTTCCAATTAATTTCATCCAGTTACATTTATCAGCATCCATTGTTGCTGAGTGTTGCTTGTGTTGGAGCTTCTAGCCTAAAACAGCAATATTTTCCCTCTAATATTGCAGTACATACCACTTTGCATTTGGTATTGCTGAATTCAATCCCATTCTTACTGCACTATTCTCTAAGGTCAATCATTTCTTCAGTATGAGTTGATCTTCTCTACTTAATGATTCCTTTAATTTTGATCTGCACAGAAGCCAAGTTCCTTTTTTTTTTGTTGCTGCTTTCATTTCATTAGATATGCTATGCAAAAGGAGGGTTACTTCAATGTTTATCACAGTTTTGTACAAGAAACTGTTGAGCCCTGGCTTGCCAAGTTCATTTACGAAGTTTCTTTGACTGCTAGGATAGTTCCTTTGAGTCATACAGCATGCCATACAGCCCTCAAAAAGATCAAAATGTGCACCTCCTGCACATACATTTAGATAACTTAAAGAAAGGTTATATCACAAAGGGCAAACCCAGTATCTAAGAATCAAAATAATTAGTGGCCTCCCATGGGCATAGAACTCGTATATACAGTATTAATAAAGGACAAATTATAAGGCATATTTTACATGCCCCATTAAACCAGTAGGATTAATTTTGCACAAAATGTAATTGCATTTTGATGTGAATAAAGCAAGAAAAGCCCAATCAGATGCAGCACAATCTAATTTATGACACGGCCCTAGAATTTTTTGGTGATTAGTGTCACAACATCACAAGTTTAATATATTACAGTGTTAAGAGGTACACAGCCCTGTTGTAAATTATCTCCTTTTCTCTCCTGTACATCTGTGGTGACAGGATGAAGGTAAATTTCTCCCTGACTGTTTAGACAGCTCATTATTTCATCAAAAGACTCCCGTGCCATCACTAATCTCTGCATTGGGTCATCATTCATTTAAAATATCAATTCTCTGCAGCCAATGCTAAACAGGATATTTTGTTTCCTCGCTTTTCAGTATCCTCAAGGACAAGTTGTCATGTGAATTCTTTAAAGGTTGACAAGTTGGAAGCTTTCCCAAATATGAGGGTAAGACCCCTCTATGGGGGGTTTCTGAGATGATGGAAGTTGGAATTTCTCCATTGCAATACACATTACATTGGGATTGGGTTAGCTCTCACTGGAGTTGAGAGTCACAAGAAGTCACACTTCACTGAGTATAAGAAACAGTTGAGTTCTTCATAGAAAAGCAAAAAAAAATAAGAGGACTCACTACTCAAAAGTCTAAGACAAACAAACAATTGCAGGATCCGCCCCCATTATCAGTAGAACAAGATCATTTCAAGAGGAAGAGCAAACGGACAACATTGCTTCTGGATCTCTTTAGGGAGGAGAGGACAAATGACACTGATAGTATTAAGTGAGTGATGCTCAAACATGAGGGCAGGTTTGAACATCTGCATTAAGAAAAATACCAAGCTTGTTGCACAAATGAGTTGAGAACAAAAACAAGCTGAAAAATCAATACTGGTGCAGCTGCAGTGGGATCCTGGGAAAACTACAGCTCTTATCAAAGAAACTGAATTGACCCTGGTTGTTTTCATCTAGTCAAATTTTGGGGAGAATAAAGGTACCACATAAAATCACACAAGAAGGATTTTCACTGACTTGCTGCAGAACAGGTGATAATATCTCTGCAGGGATACAAACACATTTAGGATGCATTTTTATAAACAACAACTAATAATAAACTCTAGTTTTAATGAGGCCAACAAGTAGACAGGAAGAAAGTGAATAAGTAATCAGGGTCGGAGCAATTGAGACCTTCCAGGAGTCCTGAGGAGTGGAAATGATATGCAAGAGAAATACCAAATAAGATGTCTTGTAATAACCTTTATGCTAATTTGAAATATTAACATGAGAATACAGCCCTGACTGGAAACACCATCATTACACTGTGTCATATTGAATAGAAGAGGAAACAAAAAAGTTAATAATACAATTGTTTCTGATGTGTTTGTCTAACAGACGTCAGTTATTTCAGCCAGATAAAGATTCCTGAAACACTTATGAAGTAAACGTAGCAGTGCACAGAGATGAAAAACACCCCTCTAATCTGAAGAAATATTAAGCATTTGAAGAGCAGGAGTTGAACTGCAATGCTGAAAATCAAATATAACTATTTATGAATTAAGAAGATCTTGAAGAATTCAGTTTGCATTTGAACTTCAGGACAGAATAATCTAATAACAAACCACAGTGAAAACCCTGACAAAAAGGTGTGTGTGTGTATATGGCTAATGATAGAACAATGAAATCAGCCAGGTCGTGCTATAATTTATGGAGGCTGTCAGTTGTTTTGACACTAGAGGCATAATAGAGAAAGAAATTGCACAGAAATATACCTGAGGCCTGAAATGCAATACAGATGGGTCAAGGAACAATTTTGTAGGGGAAACCCAATAGACCAGCAGAGTGCTCGATAGAAGGAAGGATGTTTCTGCAACTGTTATATCACCTGGAAAAACTTCAAGTTGTGTCTAGGGTGGACAAAACCTCACCAAAAAAGAAGAGGTAAATAACGACAATCTCCAGACCCAAGTGAAACATTCATAGTATCCATTGCAGGAGAAAAATGAATGAATTGTCAGGCTGGAACTAAGTGTGACATTTGTCACTAAGTTAGTGTACGAATCAGTGCCTTACCAGGATGGTCAGGAGGACTTGAAGTGAAGGCACAGCTAGGGATATAACAAGGATGTCTCAGGACTCACAGCAAAAGAAAACAGATGTCTTACAAAGTACACAAGTATTTTATTATGTTTGGATTGTACTGGCACACAGTATAATCAGGCTGCTCACACATCAGACTGAATCTCCATTAGGCAGAGAATCACAGACTTCCAAAACACCTTCAGAAAAGAAAAGCATTTATCAAGAGCAGCAATAACGTATGTCTGCTCTAAGCCATGAAGCCCCAGAGGAGCTCAGCTGATACAAAGGCACATAGCACCACCTGCTAGACACTGCAGTAGTGCAGGATTCCTGCTCCAAGCCAAGGCATTAAAGGGTATTTTGCACAGTACCCAGCCTGGGTGTAGCACAGAAAAGGAGGACTGCATTCCAGATTTTAAATATATTCCTGGTCCTTGTGTAAATTCAGCAATTCATGCAACTCCTATTCACCTAAAGTTACACAAGAGAGAGATTAATTTCAGTGCTTATAGGTTTTAATTCCTTACTGCAAATAAGCCATGAGCAGTGTCACTGGTGCTCCTAGTCAACAGGAGGGATAAGAATCACGACCAAGCTGCTAAAGTCATGTTCTTAGACTTGCAAAGGTTTAATTTGACTGCTAGAGCACAGAATTAGGTTTTCTAATTGGTAACTACCCATAGGGCTTAAGTTCACTGGGATACAAAAATGAGCAAGTCATATTTCAACAGAAGTGCACTGTGTTTAAGCTGAAAAGAACAGCAGATCACAGCTGGAGGTGAAGGAAGCAGCCTGGGAAACCTCAGGGCAGGGCTTGTAACCATGGTGTTGACAAGCCCTCAGGAAAAGTAACAATCAATAAAAGGTTTGATACAGCATCCTGGTAAAACCATCCCTCCTCTAAAGGCACCTGTTTACCAGTAGAGCCAAGGTCTCCTGGATATTTTACTATATGACAGCCATAGAAGCATATACATAGCCTTTAACCAAGCGCACTGAGAGGAAAAAAGATGACAGAGTAAGTTAGAAATACATTTCCTCTGAAGGAAATACAGGTTCACTAGATATCAAAGCACAGTAACAACATACCCAGACTGAAATATTAGAACCTTCTGCCCAAATTAGTTTGCTCCACATGAGTAAGTGCAGAGTTCTTAAAAATTCTGTCTACGGGAGTAAAAAGATTATCCCTTAAGATAACACCTTGAATTAAATTGATCTGTGCTTTTTATCTATGCTTCTAAGAGCAGTAAATACTTGATTTCTTGCACACTACTGAAATTTTGTTCTGCAGCTTGAGTTGTAAGAACTGAGCACTCCCCACAAGTCACGGATGACAGCAATTAGCACTCCTGTGCTCAATTAATCTCCTGACACTTGAACAAAAGGGAAAGTGGGAACATTCTATGTTTACAGAGGGGAATGCAATGAAGGCTGTTCAGAACAGGCTCTAGTCATTGCCAGACTTAACCCTCTTGTAAGTTACTACAGTAAGCAATAAAACCTACTTGAAATTTTATTCCTTGTGTATGCCATAGCTCTTAAGCACATGCAATGGAATCTAAAAATATCACAAGCCATGTAATGTCCAGCTGGGTTGACTGTCCTTTGAGTTGTGGCTCTCACACAGAACCATGACATCCTTTGTGTTGGAAAGGACCTTTAAAGGTCATCTAGTCCATCTCCCCTTAAATAGGGACATCTACAGCAAGATCAGGTTGCCCAGAGCCTTGTCCAGCCTGGCCTTGAAAGTCTCCAGAGACAGAGCCTCCACCACATCTTTATGCCCTTTTCTCCAAAGCCACACAGCTGAAGAACACACACACCACATCAGTAGGGTAAAACTAACCTGTCGCACAACAGTCTAACACTTCGGTTCTGGGAGGAAATAGCATTTCTAGGGAGCACTCATTCCAAAATGAGTAAGTAACCTAAGGCCCACAGCTAGTTTTCTGAAGGACAGATGGGAGAAATGTACTTTGTCACATCTAGCAAGCATTCCTTTGAATTGCTGCATTTGGTACTTAGGTCAGTGGGGGAATGGCAATAGAGACTCACTGGCACCTTAATATTTAGCACAAATTAACTCCTGTGCTGACACCTTATGGTAATAATACAGATTTGATTTAAACACGATTGTACATAAAGAAATTCAGTCTACAGCATTTACTCACTGTCAGTTAATGATTACACCAGCAGCTGCACAGGCAGCAGCTCAGGTCTGCAGTGTTTGAAACAGGAGTCTGACTTGACAACCCTTGTGGATCCCTTCCAACTCAGGATATCCTACGATTCTATGAAGTGCCAGCCTACCTCTGACAACACCTTGCAAACTTGTTCCCATTAGTTTGCATCTCTCTGGGGAGATGAAACTCAGCACACTAGTTATAAGACAGTTTCTGGGGGCAGAGGCCCTACAAAATCCTAGAAGACCCTCAGCAGCCTGCAGTACACAGGTGCCCAGAACGAACACAGGAGCTGCAGAGAACCCAGCCCTAAATGGTTTGCCATGGCTTTGGCTAGAGCCCATTCCCTCAAACAGCATGGGGAACAAGATGGTTCCCTCCCCCCTTACCAGTGATGTTTCTGATGTTAAATCCCACATTACATCTTATTTTGTGTTGTTTATTTGAAGTCAAATGATGGTTCAAGTGAAATCACCTTAGAAGGGATCTTAATAAAGAAAGTCCATAGTGAATTACATGAAAGTTGGGAGTTGTTTTGATGTGCTGCAACATGAAAATTACACTTTTGGCAACAACTCCACTGCAGGGAAAGGTTAGTTGTAATTTTAGGCAGAGGAAAGCTTTCATCATTAGAATCATAGAATTGCTCCAGTTTGAAAAGACCTTCAAGATCACCAAGTCCAACTGAAATTAGCAATTTCGTTCACAATAACATCTCAAAAGATGTGGAAAAACCTCCACAAAAGTCTTCACTCAAGAGAATGTAACCGTTTAAAAAGAATAAAAGAAATCTAGCCTCAATTCTTTTACAATTTCTATCAATAGAAGCAAGAAATCCTGTGGGAGGACAGAAAGCAATAGGTGATTTAAGAGGTGCAACACCTCTTATTTCATCCAAGAAAAGCATTTTTATTAGCTTCACTATTGAGCAATTTTAAGAGGACCAGAAATGAATCAGCATAATATTTTTGAAAGAAAAGTCAAGTTTGATGAAAAGCAGACGTGATGTATAACAGGTGGAAGAAAAGCCTTCAAAGATGATAGCTCGGCATCAGTTTTTGACAAGGCTAGGTGGGAGGACTATATATTGCCTTTTGCTTCTGTTTCTGTAAAGTGGTTACAATGAAATGGCGTTGTTACCCCTCACCTCTTTTTAGCATACCATTAGATGGCAGCAACTGTTTTTACTCACCAAACTCCGGTATAAAGTAACATTATAACAGGGACAACAGGTACTCCTCCACTACTTTTACTTACAATGTCCAAAGAGAGAAGCACAGCTTGGGAGGCAAAAAGCTATTTGCACAAAGAAGCTGTTTTCCACATGAGACTCGATGCATTGAAACAGATTAGTAAACCATGGCTACGTGCAAATCAGGGGAAGAGTTTAAATGGTACTTTTCTGAGTTATCTGCCAAGAGCGCAGCCCCCTTATTCCACTTATTTCCTTGCTCTCTTTGGTCCCTTGATGCACAACCTACAACTTGGACTCTTGTTTGGGTACTAGTGCCCAGATAAGTAGTTATATGGGAGGAAAAGAAAGAGTACAACATGAATTGCTGCTTTAGGGGTATAACCTCCATTCAAAAAACACAGAAATCCACAAAGATAATCTGAAGTTCCATTCAGTCAGATCAAGCTAAAAGGCTTTCAGACTTTTCTACCCTTCTTATATTAAGACAATCTGGACCCCCACTGTACAGTCTGAGAGTCACCCACCACTTGAGTCTCCATTCACAAGTTATTTGTTTATTATATAATTGTAAACCATTCTAGTTCTCATGATAAAGCACTTAGCTCCCCCATTGTAAGCTTTGTATCTCACCTGTCCCTGCACAAGAGACTTTGGCTCCCTTCAGATAAGCTCTACCCACTCTTACAATCAAACCACTAACAAACGTACAACCTACTTTAACCTCCTTTAAAGTGCAGAAATACAAATAAGTACCAAAAAAGACATTATACAAATAGACAAGGTACCTCAGCATAAGCTTGCAACATCCAGTAGAAGTCACATCCCTTCACCTCCTTGCAGCTCAGCAAATTTTCTCTCCTCTTATCCAAGAGAATTGTTGGAAGGACACAAACCTTACAGAACACTCTGAGACTGATCCTTTTCATACTCCTTATCCCTCCATCTGTATTAAACCTTCCCCACCTGCTCCACCCCACTGTCCACAAGGTACAGGTGGCACCAATTATCCCAGAGCACTCAACAATTAACCTAAACTGGTCTCAGCTGCCTCTGGGGCTGGTCTTCAGAGCCTCTCACCTGCCCATGTTATGTTATAGTTGTAAAAAATTCTACATTTATCTAGGAGTACGATGTATTCTGTGCTTAGCAAATATGTAAAGGAGCAGATGTAAACAACAAGAATAGTTTATCTTCTTTCAAAAAAAGATTCTTTATATGATGGGTAAGCACTGTCTCACTGAAAGGCTATAGTTGGACAGCAAGTTCTAGCCAACTGAAAGGAAAACCTCACAGCTTGTTGATGCTAGATGATCAAGACATCTGTTTTACAAGTCGTATGATGAATAGTGGAAAATTAAATGGTACATACAGCCCTCGTTTGAAACTTTTTGTACAGAAAATAATACTGACTGCCTAATTCCTTCAAAAAATGTAAAACAACATGGCATAAGCACCAGCCACTCATTACGAGATGCCACAAGTGTTTCCCCTGAGGGCAGAATACTGTGTCTGTGTGCAATTTGACGGACATGGTGAGCCAGCTGGGTTGCATTCCACACTGGGCTTTGAGCATCCCAAAGCTGCTGACCAATGTGAACCACAAAGAGCCAGCAGCTCCATCCTTTTTCTGTTTTGTGGTTGTGTGCTGATTAGTATACTGCCAGGTAACAGAGTGTCTCTGTACCTAATGCACAGGAAGACTGAAAATTGTACTGATGTGATTAAAACAGGAGTTTATATTCGATTTTGCAACAGGTGAAGGGCAGCAGTCCCTTCCTCTTTTTTCTCTCTATGCTTGGAATTGATATCACTTAATTTCATACACTTTAGGGAGAAAAAAGTAATTAATAGTCTGTAGATGTTGTGTGTTTTGAAGCATATAAAATGCCTAAAGACACTGCTCTGGCTGTTCTTGTTGAACAAGCACTAACTCAGCTCTCCTGAGCAATGTGCCAGTATTGCCAGCCCAAAGGGTTCAACTAGACTGAGCTGGAAGTTCAGAACCATGAGATTCCAATTAAAAATTGCAATCTTTTACTCTTTGTTTTCAGATTCTTATTTTCATCTTCATACTTCAGTCTATGCCTGTTTTTAGGTGTCTTCTCCACAAGCCCAAGAGCTCAGCAGAAGCTGACATCCTCGTATAATTGTCAAGAACTGGAAATGGAGACTTTAAGCAGAGCATTAAATACTGTTACGAAGACAGAACAAAGTATGATGTCTGAGCAACTCAAACTTCCAAAACCAGATTATGGTAAAGCTGGCAGAATACCTTAATGATTCAAAATTCACACCTCTCATAAGTGTCCCAGAACTACTCAGAGGCTTACTGCTCTCTGCAGAGTTTGGGATCTGCACTTAATGTAAGTGGGAACTCCTGCAGTGGCCTCAATGGGGCTGTGCTAATTGACACCAGAAGATGATCTCAAAGTTCACCAGAAAGAGAGGTTATTTTCAGCAAAGCTTCTGTTCAGAGCTAATAAGAAACCTGCAAGTGCTCAATTTTACCCATAAAGCAGGATCTAAATACATCTGCTCCTTGATCTCACTTGTCTCAGAATATTTGTCCTTCAATTGATAGTATCAAGTTCCAGCACTTCAGAAATACATTTCTGTCTTTCTGGGTTCCAGCTTTGGTGACAAGCTTTTTCCTTTGATCTCAGCGTAAGAGTTTTCTCCACTATGCTCTTTGCTCCCATCTTTTTCTGATCTGCTTCCAAGAACTGAACATTTTTAGTTCTCCCATCAGATTTTAGCATTGGTGTATTTTGTTTTATTAGAGCTGGCAACAGGGTGCCATTTAAACACTGTTCCATCTGTCTGAGTCAAGTCCTGCAGGTAGGGTGTCATGTTTGATTTCAAGTTATCATTTCTTGTGCAGTCAGAGCTAAAGAAAAAAACTGTTTATCATAAATACTACTTTTATAAATTCCTCTGCAAGATCTTTTGCTGTTGCTCTGAGACTACTTGTGCACTTATGAGTACAGCCCCTTTCTACACTGCCAGAAGGAAAATAATTGGGATGCACACAGCCTGGCCTTGGTCATGCCATTTCCCTCCTCTGCTGCTCAAGTTAGTCTGCATCTCTGCAGGCTGACTGCATGGCAGCATTGCAACGAATTGAATATATTGTAGGCTAAAATAATGCTGACATTTTGGAGATTGGGTTTTCAGGTTTGGAAATGGATGTAGTTTTCTTTCATCGCCTGGCTCCAGAGCTGCTGTTCAGCATGAGGCTCCATCTGACACTGGGACAAGAGAAATGCTGAACTACTACACCAGCATGATAACAGTTGTACCTCACAGACACAGCTTCCCAGCTAGAAGGTGATAAAATGCAAAGCAATGCCTAATAACATTTACAGGGGCCTTTCTCATGAGCATATCAAATACTTGTGGATCTGCTGAACATAATTATTTCCTTCTCAGACATCGTTTCTTCTGTTCCTTTTTGTTCTCAAAAAGACACATCCTCTGAAAACCTCGAAATCATGATGCTGACAGTGGAATGGAGATATTCGTGACAGCATATATAGAAATACTTACAGACCATTAGAGTGCTTGTCTTCTCTTGATCCTCTCATGGACAATATGCACATCTCACCTCGTGGGTATCGCTGATCACATTTAATCAGGAAAAAGCATTACAGACATGTTTTACTTCTGTTTTATCTCTGGCATGCATCAACAGTGCTTTTCTTCAGCCATCCAGAAACAGCTATTCAAGTATGAAATATTTCCTGAGCTTGTTCCTTATCCCTTAGGTGGGGAAGCAGGCTCAGCTGGAGGACTCAGAGGGCTGAGCCTCAGCCTTGTAGTGACCTTGGGAACTGGCCATGCCCTGCAAACAATGGGGAAAGGTCACATCTTACACTGTCAGAGCTCCCCTGCTCAGTAAATGAAGCCATTAATCTGAATTTTCAAAGTGCTGTTTTACCACGTAACCCCGGTGTCAGGAGTAGGACCAGCTTGCAATCCACAAACACGTAACTTTTCAGGATGGTGAATGAAAACATTCTCAAAACTACACATTTCTTCCTTTCCTCTGAGTCTCTTTTTAGAGAACTGTAAAGTGAAAACCTCAGGTGTAGAAGCACTTTGGTCTGGCATGTAAACCTTTCACTGACTCAGTCATGTTTTTATTTCTCTGTCTGCTCTGTAAGTATGTTGCCTATTAGTTTAAATTATAGCAAGTCCATTGTGTTTCTTGTCTTTCTTTGAAATCTCAAACATTTTTTAGATGAGAATTCTATTACAATATTATCTATTATGCTGTAGGTGTTGGTGGGTTTTTTTGTGTTCGTTTATATTATTGCAGTGATCACTATTATCATTTCTAATTTGATGACTGCCGATTGCCCTATAAGATGGAAAAATCCGTCAGGCATACAGATCAATTTTGTGTTTCCTTTGAAAGAAATGTTTCATCACTCTCAGGAGAGCAGAATCTTTCTGAATACTTCACAGTTTTTCAAAAAATATCACTGGGGGAAAGGACCATCACAGAAAATTTTCTTAGAAAATGACAAAAACACAATCCATATGAAGTAATTAGTTTCATCCATTATTAGGAAAATGTTGCCACTATTTTAAATATAATGTGTTTCATAATTGTTTATGTTCATAAACACAGCAGTGTTCATTTTACATAACAATCCAAACTAAGGCAAAGATGAGGTGCTGAAGACATTTCAGGAAAGACATTGACAGAGTCAAAATATAATTTCATTCTGATCTTTTGGATGAATGGTCTTTTCTGTTGTGAAACCATTCACTAAGACGTTCACTTCATTAACTCTAATGAATTAGCAAAAATCATACTGCCATATGAGAATTAAACTCAAACATGGTAACTATTGCATTTACAAGGCTGTGCACATCTATTCCACAGCTTTCTCAGCACTAAGCCACTTTAAAACATTCTATCCATTATCATTAGTTTTATATTAGTTCATATTATGTTTATTATTTCAAAGTAGACTGAACTCTTAATTAAAACATATCTTAATTAATTGCAAAATCAAGAGTCAGCACACTCTTTGAGAACTCTGACTGTGGCTCCTACATACACTGACATAACCACACATTGAGATCTTTAATAATTGTATCCATAACAGACATGCTGTGAAAAAAGAGAAATCCCAGATTCCATGAAAGCCAAACATGAGGGTGTTCACCTGGGCAGTTGGAAATCCAGGATGAATCCTCTGCTGTGCCATTCTCCCACTTATCACAGCTAAATGCCTTAGCTCAGAGCGTCATACCTGCTCCAGGAGGCATCAGTCTGCCTTAGGAACCTTCTGTCCTAAGAATGCTTTCCCCCTCAAAATAAAGGCTAGGCCAACTTGAACAGTTTCAGGTAGGGCGTGCTTTTCCAGAATTTTTTCCTTTAAACAAATGAGGCAGGTTTTTAGGAGAAGCAGGAGTGTCCTTTTAAGAAATCAATTAACTGAAAATAATCTTAAGCAGCTTTAAATCCTGTGCAGTATAATTCACTATCTAAATGGGCAAGAATGTTGAAAAATAGTATAAACAACTAATTATTTCTTGATAGGAAGAAAACAGAAAGGCAATGCGCCCTGCCCAGTGTAAATCTCCTGGGTAACCATCTCATTGGCACCCTACTCAGAAGGTTAGTCTACTGCTTTTTTGAATGCATTCCTTTTACTTTCTGTCCCATATAATAAACACTAGACAGCTGCTTGCATTCTCATCAGCGTGAATCTTTAATTCTTCTGTCATCAGTTTTAAACACCTGAGTATGATTTTGATGTGATAAAGTTCTGGAATCATCATATATAGATCTGTTTGTGATTTGTAAATGTCAGTACATGCGGTACTCAGGCATTTGATTACTGAATGCCTTAAGCATACAAACAAGTATTTTAAAACCTTAGCATTCTTGTCAGAATTAACTAATCTTAATGCTTCTTAAAACATCCCTCCCATGCAGGAGTAATTTATTTCAGGACTTTCAAAATATTCTTTCATTTAAGCTACCTCCTTTGTCCTCGTAAATGCCAGAACTTATTTCAGATCACAACATGCTCCCATCCTCAAAGTAGCTCATTTATGCCATATTCAGGGACAAATACCATAGAATCTTAGGGTTGTTTGATTTGGAGGGGACCTTTAAAGGCCATCTGTTCTGAACCCTCCTGCAACAAACACGGACACCTACAGCTCCATCAGGTGCTCAGAGCCCCATCCAGCCTGACCTTGGGTGTCTCCAGGAATGAGGCATTCACCAACCCTCTGGTCAACCTCTGCCAGTGCCTCACCACCCGTTGTAAAACCATTTTCTTTACATACAATGTAAGAAACAAGAAGAAATATGAAACAAGCAGAAGTCTAAAAGTCTTCCCAAAAAATCCCAGTCACAGTCATATACAGCATGGAATCCAGCTCACAAATCTGTGAATATAAATAGGTATTCAGGCTACAGCTGTGAAGTAAAAGGAAAATTCTCTTCTTCACACGTGACCAAATTTCAAGTATTCACAAAAACATAACAAATGTCATCTAGTCTCCACTGGCAAAAGAACACGCTCTCTCCTTAGGTTATCCGTTCTTGCTCATCTTGTCATTTGTTGGAGCCCTCTTCATTCTTCTTACTGAGGTTTTTCTTAGAAGAATTCACCTTTGCCTCCTTCCTGCTATCACTGAATGGCTTATCTAGCAAACCTTTTTTCATTCAGTACAGGCAGAAAATAAACGTCATCTTCAAATCCACAAGCTTGCAATTCAAAATAACCTCCACGCAATTTTAGTTTTTTCCATTCTGTATGTTCAAAAAAATGACACTTCCACAAAGAGTTGCAGAGCACTGCAACAAGTTTCATTCTCCATTTCACAAAGGTGCAATCTGGAAGGAACAGCTCAAGCATCTTCCCACACCTCCATGTATTCTTGTCTGTTCTCTCTTAACGTAGCTCGCATTGAAAAATATAAACATAGGTACATACTACACTTTCAAGCAGGCTTGATTTGTCTTTTCTTGTCTCATCAGAACTACAGGATTAGTGTTGAATACTATTTTTCCCAAGACTAACTCAGAATAGTAGCACCATAATTGACACTAGATAATGTAGCATCTCCAGTAAAACAGTCACTCTTGGATGAATGCAAAAGAATTATTTAACAAACTGTATTAAAAGCTGAAAAAAAGAAACTTCCTATAATTCCCAGGAAGTATCTCATTTTTATTTTGTGTTTTTTCTTTTTCTTCCTTTGTTCCTGAATTCTGAGTTTGAGCAGTAGCAAAGCATCCCCTTTTTCATCTAATTTGTAACTGATAGCACGACACCTCTCTGGAGAAATCTGGCTACTGAACGTACTCCTGAACTTTAAGAGATTTTTGGGAAAGCTAAGCATAGTACACTGCATTAACATTGCCTAAATTTCTGCAATTCTGCCTCACTGGAACCCAAAAGATGCATAGTAACAGTCCCTCATACTCATTTTCAATTAAATGAAAAAAAAAATTGGAATGCTACAATTTTTCTTTGGGATAGTGGAAGGCTTCCATGGTCAGTGCCATATGTAATTAGTGAAAAACGTTACATTGGAGTGCATTGTCAGCTCCCTTCAGGGGGAATTAAATGTTCACAGCTGCCAGTATGCTTAATATCTCCTGTGCTGCTTGGAAAGTTTACTCCACTGCAGCTTGAGAATGAATAAGAGTGAATTTACATGTGCATATTTCTATTCTGTTTTTCTGATGGCATTGCAGCACAATGCAGTATTAATGGAAAAGTCCTCGACATCCTTGGTCTTCAGGGCCCACTGAGCAGTGCGATATCTCCACAGCTGCAATGGTCTCTTCCTTGAGAGAGAGGGAGAAAACGTTTCCTACCTAGCAAACAGATCTCAGTGCTCTGAGACCTCTGCACACTCCAATATGACACTCTTGTAGTATCTCCTTCCTTGGTTGTCATAGCACAAGTTCAGCCTGGACAAACTGGCCATGAGTAGAAGGAGGAGGTGGGAGAGTGAGGTGGCTGTTCTGAACATTCACACCGAAGCAAAGGGAAGCCAGCTAGTGAAAAACAGTGATGGTTCACTACTGCTCCATGGATGTAATCAGTGCATGGTAAATCCAAGCTTTGGTTACTCCTTTTTCTGTACAGAAAAGCCGTAACTATCACTTCTAAAGGAAATCCAGCAAGAACAAGCATTACACACCCACAGTCTTGGATTCAGTCCTAATCCATGGACATATTTTTATACCAGAAGGGAACACTAAAGCCTCATATTAAAAAAAAAAACAAATAAAAGGAGAAGGAATGGGTTCCTATAACCTGGGTTCATTTGGTAACACAAATTGGCTGGCTGTATCCAGCAGACAGTCTTGTTCCTTTTGTAAGGAAGTCATGATTCTTTTCCATCCCCTTTTTCTCCTGCCGCTAGAACAGCCATAGCATAGGATACCCCTGCTGGGATGAAATAACCACATACTTTTTCTCTCAAATTCAGAGAGATGATTTGAAAGAAAAAAAAGTTCTCAGCTGTTTTCCATTTTTGAAAAATAAAGATGATCAAAAGCAAAGAAACACACACTTTTGCACTTAATTACTACTTCTACAGTACCCATTTAGGATTCAGTTGTCATTACATAAAGAAATTAATTGTAAACCTCACTAGTGAAATTCTGCACTACTGCATCCTGTAATTACAGCTACTTCACATTAATGGCATCCAAATTCCTGGTTAATAACAATTTAACAGTCATGTGATTAGCTTTTTCAATTAAAAGGAATACAATTCATGAATCTGAACAAGGCAGCAGCACTCTGTTGTGCACATGCTGTATCTATAAGCTTGTATAATCACCTGTTACATTGAAGAAGGAGTTACTGGGTAAGAAATTAGCCTCTGCCCCTTGCCTCAGGTGTGTAATTGAAGCCATGTACTAGACTTCTCAGTGAGGGCTTTTTAAAATTGCTGTAGACATATAATATATGGATTCCTAATTGTTATAGGTTGATGCACATTCAGCATTAAAAAAACCTCTGCAAACACTGCACTGAAAATGCTCAGGAACTGAATATCTGTCATTGGCCAACATTTTAAATCCCTTAAAATCCAGATAGTCTCAGGGGGCTGGATCCAGTCTGTTGTATTATGGAAAGCCCATGGCATTGTCTGTTTCACGTTACACATTCTTTGTAGTTCATTAAGCACTAACAAGCATTGTGCTTCAACAGTTTCCAACAGGACATCCAATCAAAATGAGCTCATAGCTGTTTTTTTTAGCCTTCATCTGTGATTTTTCTCTTTTTAAATCAGAATTTACTTACCCATTATTCGCACTAGTAGAGTCAGTACAAGCAAGATCTATTCATGTGAAATGAGCCTCTCAACATAAACATCAAAACAGTCACCAAGATACTGATCTTTGATTTAGCCCTGCCCCCATGTGGTCACTTGCATGGTTTTCTTTTAATAGAAGCAACACTACAAAACTCTGCCAACTTCTTTTCCTATTTCATTCTACAGTTTCAGACTTGGTCTGACTACCAGATCCATTCTTGGATATTTCTCATTCTGTTTCATTCTGGCAAATTCTAATTAGATCTGTACAAATCTTCCTGTGAGATATGACTGGGGGACTGCATTTTGGTAAAATTCAGGTTTGTAGATAACACTATAATTCAGTGGAAATGTATCACAGTCATAGCACGGGACAGGCACTAGGGGTGGGACAAGTTCTCAGATACTTTTCACTCCATGTGGAAATGAAGAGAGAAAGGTCTATACCAGTAGGTATACCAGTACTGAACAGGGAGACCAAGGGATTCACAACAGAGAGAAAAGTAGGTGCATGTAGTTCAGAAAGTGCAAGTAAACCCTATTTTGCCTGCACTGCATTCCAATGCAGGTACAGATCCTCCAATGAAAATCGCTGTATTTTATACTGAAATAGAACAACTACTGAAGCATATTTAAATACATATACGAATTTAAAACTGAAACTTGAGGTCAGACTATGCTCTTATTGCTCTTCTGGCAGAATTTATAGACTCTGAATCAGAATATTATACTTCCAGGTGAACACCTGCAGAAGACAAGAAAAGCAATGGGACAAGGCAGTACTACTTTCATAAGTGTGGAGACGTTAAATGTCATGAAAGTTCATCTACAGTTTTTTAGATTAGCCCTCAAGCACAATATAATGTAGTACTGGGGGAAAAAAATGTCATTCACTGAAAAATTATACATATTTGTAACAGCCAAGTTACAATCAAAATTAATATCTGAAGATACTTTTTATCCCTTGCTGTCACACCAGACGTTTCCAGATAATGCTCACCCTATGACTGACTATAACCATGCATCTTCATGGCTTGCTTTTCAGAAAGCACAATTCAAAATGAGACTTTCCACATCTGTTTCAGCATGAAGCCCTCTATTATATTACTGCATTCAGAAATAACTCTGTGAGAGGAACTCCAAAGCTGCAGATATAACACTCTGAAGGCTCAGACTGCCAGGAGCTCAGTGCTGGAGGGATTCCACCTTCACTGATTCTACTTTGTGTCATTGTAGAAAGATTCTGCTGCCCATCTTCTGTTTCAGCTGCATCACAGTGGTCCATCTCTGGAGAACTCTTACAGCCAAAGATCCACAGATACGTTCAGGGTCCGTTTCTTCATACTATGAACAGCAAAGCTCCATGGTGTCTTGAAGCAAGTGAAGCAGAAAATTTTCCCATCTGAAGTAGAGATTATTGCTTTTCCCATCATGAAGCTGCTGATGTTATGCCCCTAAGTAGCCTTAGTACCAATCAAAATTAGTTATGAATAAGTACTCATGACTACAGATGCTGATTTCTGATGATAAATCAAGATCTAATGGCTCTCTTACAGACAGCTCTACCAGTGCCAGTCTGCTGGCTCAAGCTGCCCTATACGACCTTGTGTTAATTACTCTAACTACACGAGAGACTTACTAAATTCACTGATTTCTGTGTCCATAAACCAATATTTTCAAATAATTCTACATCAATAAGCAGAGTATTGGTCTCTTTAGCACTGATTATTTTTTATTGGCTTATAATGTCTTTGTGCAAACTCAGTAAACTTACCCTTTGTTTCCAGGGCCAACACAGGGCACACCGAGATTCAATGATTCAAGTTTCTGTGCATTTTTTATGGCCCACTCCAGGGGATAATTTTTCTTCCAACTTCAAAGCTTTAACATTTTGCTGTCAATAAAATAGGCAAATATTAGACAGTTTTGATACCTAAATGTATCAAACCACAAAAATATCTACCTGGTTACATTTACATCTTCTTCCAACATCACTGATCTATTCTTACAACCTACAGAGATGCTATAACACTTCAGACGCTATTAACAATATCATTTTCTATTACTGGGTGTCAGTACCTCTCCTTGATCTGTCAATTTTAGAAAGAAAAAATTGTTGTATTAGGCGAAAAGCGGAGTACTCAGCATGTAACGTGGAAGGCCCTTCCCCATGGCATTTTCTTATTGGCTGACCTACTTAGTTGAACCTGTGACGTAGGATTGAGAGGCTGTACCTTTTGCCTTGATAACTGCATGACCACTCCGTATATGGGTTTGTGGAAGCGAGTGGACAGAGCACAATATTCAAGATGATCGGCCAGTAGCCCGTGAGAGCTTCTGGAACAGTCTAGTAAAAGATAAGAAATACTATATAGTTCTGTAACTTTT
Organism: Numida meleagris; assembly: GCF_002078875.1. Lineage (NCBI taxonomy): Eukaryota > Metazoa > Chordata > Aves > Galliformes > Numididae > Numida > Numida meleagris. Next base: position 63,372,424 of record NC_034413.1, on the reverse strand, counting down.
AGCAATAAATGCCATTTTGCTGCTCATCATATTGATGCCTACGTGCAGTGGCTGGCCGGGACCGGCTTTTGGTTCTCAGCATGCAAGAGTAATACGAGTGGGGTTGCTATTAGTGAACAAGTCAGACTTATCTTCAGTACTAATAATTTTAATGCCAGGATACCTGTTAGTTGGCAGGTGTATATCAGGAAATTAATTATTTCAGTCTGCTTCTTCTGTATTATATTTTCCATCTTCTCCTGCCTCTGATTAATTTCTAAAATTCCTGCCTTTCCTCTTCAGTTAACCACAGGTTATTGTATTTTGGTCTTCTAAGAGTACAACTTCAAACATCCTCTTTACTTAGCTTATCTAGAAGAATACTTCAAATGTCATCCTTCCGCCAGGTGCATTAAACTTTGGTCTCTGAGGTCCGGAGTCAATGACTGCTTTTCTCTACTTTTAATTAGTGTAATTACTTATTTCTGTGCTTTATCAGCTACTGCTGGCAGAATCCAGAGATGGGAGCTTTACAGAACTGCTTCCATTACCACAACGTTACAAACCCAAGTTTCACATTTATTTGAAAGACAACATAACAGAACTCTAATTTCTGCATTTCTAATGCATTATCTTCCATTCATGTAATTCCCTACAGGTCTTGAGATAGTTATCTTAAGAGTCTGTGTGATAGCACAGCACAGACTTCTCAGTACAGGAGTATTAAGGGGTCATTAAATACATTGCTAGTCAGTTCTGGAGGGATCACAGCATAATTAGGTTAAGGACCCAAGGCTTCCAATGGTACACAAAGTTCCCCAGCCTGCTTTATAATGTTGCAGCCTTGCCTTGAATTTCAGCAGAGCTCCATCCCCATCTCTAACCACCTTTTGCAGTTCAACTCCTTCTGTGCTGCATGCCACTTACTTGGCAAAGAATGTTTCAGAAGCCAACAACTGCTTGCACCTGAGCCAAGAGAACATTTCCTTGGGCAAATCCTTAAAATCATTTACCTTTATTTGGAGCAAGAAGTGTTAGATTAAACAATACGTTTTAGAAATTATTTATTCTGAAAATATTTGTAACATATTCCAATCAAGGAGCCCATTATAGGAGAAGAAATCAAAGAACAAATTACTACATTGCAATTTTGTCACCAAGCTGCTATTTTAGCAGGTGCAGGAATACGATAGTTACCTCATATCATCATCATGTAGCACAGAGTTTTGTGAATCCCTAGTGTTTTGGAAGTAAGCCAGGCAATAAAATAATGAGGGGTTTGGACATGAGTCAGAAATAAATTATTCAGAATAGTAAGAGAAGAAAGCATGATAGCTGACAAAAAAAATATACGTACATGTATATATAATTGACCATGCTAGGAAAAAGAAAAGCACAATGTTTTAAAAATTACTAGTCATTTTCTTAATACTACAGCTAGAAAGACATTGAAGAACCTAAAACCAAATGGTCATATCTACAGAGATTCTGAGCATTGGTACATGCAGCTGAAGTGGTTTCTGCTCAGTTTAGATGCTATTTCTTTCCATGTAAAAGAAAATATTCCACACTACTGTCTGTCACCTCTCACAGTGTTATGACTACAAGCCATCAAAACCTTACAATAAACTAGATTTCTGTTGGAAAATGATGATTTTTTTTTTTAAAGCATGTTTTATGGTGAAGACTCAGTTCTTGCAAATTGTAGAAAGCTTTTCTTCTCAGAACTTCAGCCAACCAAAGCAACTAGCAGCGTTATGAATCCCACTGTGAATTAAAGAATGCAGGGTCAAGACAGCACTTTGGGTGTAACACATCTTGTTTCTCTGTCACAAAACTATGATCTTGAGAATTGCATGCTTTCTACTGCAAGACAGTGATAAAATAAAAAATTAAAAAATAAAAAATAAATAAAAAATAAAAATCAGGCCTAACAAAGCACATGTTTGCAATTGTGTCATCAGAGGATTAAATTTCTCAGTTGCATTCCGGCTTCTTGGAGAGACTGATTTCATCTGAAATGAGAAAAATCACATCGATTTTGATTATAACTTCTTGGAGGTCACAGGGAATATATATCATTTTGCAAAATGTAGTGCTTAGAGTTTCTGTCATATGATTTTTCCTCATGATTCTGGATTCCAATACTGTAAAAGACATTTGAAAATAAAAATAATGTTGAAAGCATGTTAAGATGCATAGCCATCTTCAGAAAGAACAGCACTGTTCCTTTATATTTCTATACAGCTCAATGGGACTTCTTAACTGGACGCATAAAAATAATCGTAATAGGTCAGAGCAGAGTCACAGAACTCCCAAAACACATGCAAACTAATTTATAAGAAGCAGAAGATTATAATTTGATCTTTGGTGGTTTTTTTTTTCCCTTCAAAGAGAAATCGCCTTTTTAACAATCCACATTTAAGAGAGTGAATGATATGTTATGGAAATTATTGACTAATACACATTGGCTTCATAATTCTTAAATAAGCTCTTACTCAATTCCACTTCAAGAATGGGGAAAATAGTTTTCTTGATATAAGCCATGAAAAGCTGACCAGTTGCAGGACCACCTACAAGAAAAAGCAGAAAAGCCATACAGTACTTAATGTTTAAAATATTACACTAATAATATCATACCTTTTCCATATTAGTTATTTTATTGCAAAGAGAGATTAAATGAAATTATGTTTGGCATATACCCTGTTTGGAATATGGGTGTAAGCTGTTGCTGCTAAGTACTGTAGGAAGGATTTTCCACATTCTTTTTCCAGTGCAACAGGCAACTTTCATTACATTTAGCAATCTAGGTCAATAAGATGAGATCCGTAACTTCTGGCAGCATTCAAGACCAGGTTGAGCGGGATCCTGGGCAGCCTGATGCACTGGCTGGCAGCACTGCCTACAACAGGGGGTTGGATTTAGATGATCTTTAAGGTCCCTTCCAACCTAAGCCATTCTATGATTCTACGATGATATGATTGGTGTTGCTGTCACTGATGGATTTGGAATTAGTGCTGGTTAAGAACAATGGCAAATTTTCAGTGTAGCTATCAGAGACAATCAGCTATTTGCTCTTGGTTATATTGGCTTAATTTCCCTCAACTCCAGCATTAAGATGCTTGAAAGTATCCCATGATTTTCAGCTCCTTAGCTGTTATTATGCTGTTGACAGATCAGGGTCAAAAAGGGGGATGCACTAGTCACATCATTGAAGTAGCACAAGATGGGACACAAATTTATATACTATATACAAATTTATCAAAGGAAAAAAACTCAGAAGCAAAAAGAAATATAACTCTCACCATAAATGAGAATTCTAATGGGAAGAGTTGTGGCTAAACATTGCTCCCCAGTTAAATCCAGAATTTTAATGAGATTAACTCAAAACTGAAGTGGAAATTATAAAACATGTTTTAGCTAATAACACAAGTATTTCTGAATTCTGTGTATACATGAAGTATATGACCCATACCCTCAATTCATCCATTCATACTGAATGTCCCCAGCACGTTTACATTCCCAAAACTCAAATTTTGAGTTCTAGGTTGGAAAAGCTCTCAGGATCAGAGTTCTAGAAATCACATATACACAAAAAAAAAAAGCATCGAAACCTTTGAATTCTGAGCAGAACTTCTATATCTATGGGATATCTAGCTCTGGAAGTCTAACCTACCTAAGTATTCCCCTACCTCTTCTGTAAGTTACTTTGCCCAAAAGAATGAAAGGCCCATATCTTAACTTCTCTTCCAGACATTTTGCTTTGCTCACTTCGCTTTACACCAACCAACTCCTCAACTACCTGATCAAAACTATTTGCTCAGAAGACGACTCAGGGGATATTGACTTGTGAAACGATTCCTCTAAAAGAGGATCAATAAAGCCTCTGTTGGCCAAGAAAAAAATGAAAATAAAACCACCTCATCACTCATTCTCATCACTACCCTTACATTTACATCCACTGAGATGAGAGAAACAGAGACCCTGCTGATGTAGTAAGTTTCCCAGGACATGTGCTAGAAGGAACAGTGCATGCACGAATTTATACCTGCACATCAGAAATCTCCAAAAATACGACACAAAACAATCCATCAAATAGGTAGCCAAAGTAGGAGAGACTGTACTTTTTTTACATAGATTTAAGTCCTAAGGATGCATTTCTAAGTGTAGTTTAGAATGTTGTCTGTGGCTTTCCTTCTTCTGCTTCTCAGTAGTCAGCATTGATTGGCTGGGCTTAATATAGCACTGTGCATGCAAAGTAGGTACAAAATCGTTGTTAGCACTAGAAAATCACCTGCCGTTAAACTGCATACTGTGGTTGCAAATTTAGCATACTTATAAATGGAAAGCTTGAAAGGAGTACAGAACGTCCCCAGAACTACGGCCCAGAATATTAATCAGCTTGAAATATATTTAGACTGAATGAAATGGGATTAATAATGTCCCCAAGATAATTGATTTTTTTTCTTTAGATGATCGATTTATACTGTTTCATACTGTTTCGTGGACCATCTGAAACAAAGGGGACGTTCCAAAGTTTACTCATGAGCAGCTTTGCCCATATTTCAAGATATTTCATCTCAAACAGTATTTGTGGTGGTTCCAGCTGAGCAGTGAAGGACTGAATGGGACAAAGCAGTTCAGGGTGTGATTTCCAAAGGCTGGTTCACGGCATTGGCTTGGACTCTGAAAGCCCCTTTCTTCTCCCAGCCCATGTCATGGCTGGAGGGCTCCTTACTGACTTAACCAAGGTAATTCTTCCTCACCTCCCCAAATTCTCTACTGCACATTGACGTGGCTCCCAAAGGAGAGGCTGAGAGGAAGGGTACCACCAAAGCTCAGTGGTAACAGTGCTCTCCTGGAATTTGGAGATACAGATTTAAAATGTTTCTTTGTGTGTAAAGTACAATTTACTAAGTCATCTTTCCAGGTGCATGCAGCCTGTGCTTGAGGTCAGAGGGATCATACTCTCTTCTCTTCTGCCTGGAAAAATGAGGTCGAGTACTAAAAGAAGGTCTAAGGAAGAACAAAACTTCATGCAGTGCTACTGCTGTGAATCAACCTGAACTAAGAACTTCTTGCCTCAAAAGGATAAAATCCAGCATCTCCCATACATTGACTATATGCTTTACATACTCTGACTCTAACACTCAACCCCCAGAAAGCTGAGGCAACTGGTTGAATATGAATGCTATGCAGTAGAACAGAGTGGGATTTCTGTGGGTTTATGGAAAATGGTCTCAGTAATGGAACCAGATGATCACCACAGACAGCAGAAGAGAAGGAGGGGAAGATAAATTTTGGACAAAGTGGTGAGTGGGATATCTACTCTGGAAGCCAAGTCAGCAAAGCAATCTCATAAACCTTTCCTGAGATTTTTGTTAGAGTCAGAGTCCAAGATTAAAGACACTTCACTTTCCAGTGTCCACCTAGAGTTAAGAAGCATTCTGAACAACATGTTTAACCTTCATGCTTCCTCCTTCATGTGTTTAAATCAGCATTCTCTAATCTCCCACAGGCACCAGGTTATGCATTTTAAAAGCAGCTTTACTGTACCTGAGACTCAGATCTCTACGGGCATTTAAAGTGATGCCTCCCACTGTTTTCATTTAAGAAGTCGGGAGCTTAAAAGCCTCTAAAAATTTGATCCAATAAGTCCTCTTTCTGTAGCCCCAGCCTTAAGGTTTTAGTTCTTCTGCTAAGGACTATCATTTTAGTTACAAAAGGCTTACATTCAGACTTTACTGATGGCATAAATACAAGGTTTCAATTTCTGATAAGTGATTTTGAAATATGAGATAAATATGCCACAGTTCCTATGCAGCATAGTTTCCAACTTATTTTACTGCTATCAGCCTAAAATGAGATGTTATACAACTCAACCTAAAAACGGAAGCTTTTCACAGAATTCCTGATAGGCTCTTTGTAATATGTTATATGTTAATGCTTTTAAAAGTCCTAGCAATTTAATTAAAAAAAAAAGAAAGAGAGAGAGAAACAGAGAAGAATGAAACATGACAACTAATACAGTCTTTTCACTTTGAAAAGATCTTAGTGTACCTCCACTTAAATACATTACCTGAGGGTAATTCACCTTTCAGTTGCCAGTAAAAAAAAAAATTGTTATCTCCTTAAGAGAATTGCCTCAGGGAACTTGACAAAAGTTGAACTCTTCAATTAATTAGATTTTAATGAGCTACCCAGAGAAGATGAGAGAATTACACCAGGATTACTATTTTTTCCTTTACACCTACTGTTGAATCACAATAGACTAAACACACCTCCACAAGCATATCTGTATTTCTTCATGGTTTTACAGCGTGGCTTAGTTAGACCTACTACTTTTGTTGTAATTCTTCAGTATTAATTACAAAAATACCTTTGTTCTTTCCTCTCAAGAGCAATAACTGTCACTGAGAACACTGTGTCAACCAAGGGTATGCGTCCTCCAGGTTCCAGGTGCCAGTAGTGTTGGCAAAGCAACTTAATTCAGGTTCTCTTTCTTCATGAAAAAAAAATTCAAGGCAAAGCACAGGTTTGCATTTAGTTGCAATACTGCTGTCTTTCCCCCAGGAAGTGAAAGGGGTCTTGTCATCAGGATTATGATTGTATAGATTTGGGTTCAGAAAAATTTTCTTTGGCATGGACTGACAAGGATCTCAGAATTATAAGGGAAGAAGCAAGAAAAGCTGAAAGAAATTTCCCTCCAGCACAAGGGTTTAAATCTCACATTTATTTACTGGAGATCTCTGCTCTCTGCCATACAGAAGCATTTCAGATATTAAATTTTGTAACCCCATCTAAAGCCGTTGGGCTCAGGATAGGAGTCAAGCAGAAACCCATGAAACAGGAAAAAGATCACATTTGGCGCTCTAATGGGCTCTTTTGAGTTTCTGTGAGAGCTGGACTTGAAACATCTAACCTTGACCTTATCAGATGGCACCAAGAACAAAGACTTGCTAACTGTTCTGTAAGTGTTACTACATTGTATTTGTCTTGAAGATGTCTCAAAGCTTTGTTAGTGTTCCTTTTTGATAGAACTCACAACCAGAGTTTTCCAGTAATGAACAGTAGCACTGAACATCTCTAAACAGGGAAGGTAATACAATTATTTTCCTCTTTAATCATGCTTTTGATGAAGCTCGTTTATCCAAGCTGTATTTACTAAGTTTACACAAATAATCACACTACTGAGAATGGAAATGAACAGCAACAGAAACCCTTAGTATAAGAGAATTTTTGTGCAGATATACAGTATAACTCAGATCCATAACACTCATACATTTGAAATGTTATTTTCCTTAGAAAAAAGGTTTTCATCACTTACTGTTAAACATTTACATTTGCATTATCAAATATTTTTAAGAAAAATATGGATATAAGTAGGAACAGGCATATTGCGATATCTCTGCATATTCCCAAGTACCTATTTCTGAAAGTAGGTATTTTACTTGTGTTTTTACTAAAGAAATTCCTTTTTTAGAATTATCAGTTGGTATCAGCCAAAATACTGACTGAATATCATAAGCACGTAAATCAATAAGCACAGATACACAGAAGCATTGTAATGCATGTTCCAGAGATAATTTGTAATTGAAAAAAATCCATTAACACTCTAAAGGCATCTGGTAAATGCAGAAATATCAGGAGCAAGGCATGAAATACATTCAACAAAAAAGCCATTTGGATAAAAAGCAAAACAAACAAAAAGTTTTAAAGTGCCCCCTTCCCTCTACTGTTAGCACAGCTGTTTCATGAGCATATCTTGATCTAGCATTACTTCTCATTCAAGTTTTCCACACTATAACATCTGAAAAAAAAAAAAAAGGTGATTCGGCCTGATAATAATATGATTTGAGGCTCAGAAGACCTTCATGTATCACAGATTTTGATTTCTACAGTATCTCAGAGAGCAATGGGATAAAAAACTCTGCTTTTTGAAACTTCTCAGGAGAGTGCACCAGGCTTCACTTCCACAAAGCGTTTAAACATATACTTAAATGTGTTGATGTCAGTGAGATTTAAATTCATGCTTAAACTTGAATTTAGAAAAGTTTAGAAGTGGAGGAAGTACTGAACTGGATAGCTAAAATCAATTTAATGGTAATTTACCAGTTCTTGCTGCCTGCTGGTAAGCTTACAGTGGGCAAAATACCAGCACAGTACATCTGTTTTATATCATATTCTATCCATCTCAAAGAAAAATAAATTAGGTAGATAGATAAATATGTAGGATAGACAGATCAACAACCAGTGTCATTTGTCACCCACCATTCCACTTCGTAGAGCTGTAATTTAAAATACCTTCAAAGGATTCTGGATTTTTCAGCTAATAACCATGATCTAGATCTCCTGATGTTCTCCTGATTCGTTATCCATTTGTTGCCTATTTACTCATGTACAAACCCCTCTGCATGCTTTATTCAAAGCTTATTCTGCACCATGCATGTCTCCTTACCATGTTACCCTCAGACTTTCCCATATTATGCCAAGTGCAGTCATTAGCATTACTCTTCTCCAGTTCATTCTTATCAACACCCTTTCCCCAGGAAGGAAGATGAATACACAAGGGGAATGGCCTGATGTGGATACTCACACTGACAGTAGGATGCACAAAAACAAGCAATGCTTACTAAAGGACTTATTACATTTCCCCTACAAACAATGAGAATCTCACCACTCACCTCAATGACAAAAGACAAATATGCAGTCTTCTAATATATTTAAAAATCAAGGGAAAAGAAGAAAGCAACATTTATTTAACCTAAGCTATTTTTAGTTACCTACAGCTTTTACGTACTTCCAATCCAAGATCCTCTTTTCTCCTGCCCTATGTTTTTTTTAAAATAAATACATAAATGTTATCAATAGAGTTAAAATAAAAAAATGAAAACCACATACTAGTCACGTACACATAATTTGGAAGGAAACTGAATTGCTGTGATCAACAACCGAGAAAAATAACACAATATGGTATTAGTTCAGAACAAATATTAAAGTAAAAGCCAAGAACAAACCTCTGTTTGAACTCATATGTTGCTGCCTTTAATTAGAAACTAACAGGCAGGCAAACTCAGCTGACCATCTCAAACAGATCAGAAAGGATTTTCTTCAGGTCTCTTCAGAGAATATTTACAGCTGCAAATCAGACTGAGGAACATGCACACTGGAACAACAGTAGCCTCCTCCAACCTGAATAAAATCCAGCGCTATGGCTGTATTGAAACTATTTTAGGTATCTTGATTCAGTATCCGTTCCGACAGCAAAATCAACAGAAAATGCAGTTCTGCTAGATGACTTAATGTGCAATTTTCGAGGATGTTTTGAAATAATCTGTGTTATTCCCATCCTTTTGCAGAAGGCTGCAACACAGAGGGATGCGGTGTTACACAAGGTCAGGAAGGTTAGCAGCAGAGCTGGAACAACATCCAGCAGAGCATCAGCGGTCCCCTAATCCACAGGCAACCAAGAGACAGAGGCCCCACTGCCCATTGAGAACTAGTTTGCCCTGAGGAGCTACTCATACATCTGAAAACACTCTTGATCTGCTAATCTGGATGCCAGGCAGTGAGGAATCAGAACCAAACAGGGCACTTTTAAAGGTCTTAACCTGAGCACCTAAGTAAACTATAAACTTGTTCCACTGCATGTTTGTTTTCCTCTGCGCTCATCTACAGATGCACCTTCTTCACCATTCTCCATCTCAGTCACTGTATATGCATTATTCAATAAAAAAATCCACCACCAACAAAACAATAAAACCCAAGCGCGGAAATAATTTTTCATAAGCTACACAAAATCAGCCCCTCTTTAAGGTGACACTGTGTTTCCAGTGTTTGTCTTCTTCACTCTCACACACATTATAGATAGCCTTAAATGACACAGGGACTCTGTTGGATATGATTTATTGCCTTGATTTATTGAACTGAGTCATGACAGAACTCCCACTTGACAAGTATTCATTTCTTCATGGCAAGTAATTAGCCTTCATATTGCCAAAGGGCTCTTCAACTGCCCTGTCAGTGCTGTTCCAACCTAATGAAAATACAGCATCTTATCATAGTAAGACATTTACATTATTCACATTTTGCTTTCCAGTGGCCTTTCATTAGCTCCAGTCTGCATAACTTTGGTGGCTTATTTGCTGCCTCAGAACAGAAAAATACAATGCTCAGGAAAGAAAAGCATCACTCAGCTGCAGCCTTGCCTTGCTGCTGGATTAAAACAAGATCTTCTGACACCACTAAGCCAACAATTTTAAAGAGACTGTGTGAGCATACATACCCTAGAACACAGTTTGTGGCTATATATTTACTCTTTAGCTTTCACATAGCTATATCTCGTCATTTAGCGCAGCCTACAATAGCGGGTAACATTATAATCCACACCTTATCAGAGTCAATCTCACTCTACTTTGTCCTCCTGACAAGCAGTTTACAGCTATCTGATCCTGATACTGAATTCCCCTCCTGCCAAGCTGCCAGCTCTCTAGCCAACAAGTAAAACCTATAACCACATCACTGCCTGTTCCCTAACTACCCAGGGAGATGATAACTGATGGTAGTTCAACAACCTTGCTAATTCTTTAGGACTGGGATAAAACCCTGCAGGCAAACAATCCACATGGGAAGGAAAGTGAGCTGGGAGGGCACACTGTCCAAACCACAGTGCTGCCAGCTGTATACAGAGGTAAATGGGCTGTAAATCCCATAGTGCTTTGTACAGTGTGGCATTAACATCCCACTGAAGGTCTGTAAACAGTAGAGTGTCTCAACACCTTAGCACACACCATGCACAGATCTACACAAATCAAAAATAATTCAGTCAGTGCAGATGCTAAGATCAGTCTTATCTAGCAGCAATATCTTGAGTAAGGTCGTATGAAACCAAATGAGACCATTAGTGAGGAAAACAGTCAGATCTGTGTGCAAGAAAAAGCATATGATGACAGTGAACAGACAAGCTGACACAAAAAATACATTCAGCTGAGTTCTTTAAAAACTTTCAAGAATAATACTAAATCCTTTCAGAATTTCATTTGTCTTTCTTATCATTCCAAGTCATAGATTATTTTAGAGCACACTGAAATAATTTCATTCTTTTCCTTGGTTTTCCCCTGTCCCATTTCCGCAACCTTGCAACACACTCTGTTCCTGTTTCTTGGAGAACCTATCCACATAGAACCAGTTTTACATTGGCTTAGTCTAGGCAGCTGGAGAGAGAATGTAGGAAGCATAGGATCATTAAGAAGCTGAGAAAAGAAACCTAATTTCTTCCCCTGGAGTGGAGAGCTAGAGAAATATGAATTCTACCTTATGAAATTCCAAGCTGTCAATCAATTGCTCAATAAATAGCCAGTTTCAGCCTACCACAAGCAAGGAACAAAAAAAAGGAGGGATTAATCCTGCTAGGAAGCAAGCACCTGGAAGATATGCTGCCAAGAAAGCTATTTTCTTTTTAGAAACTGTCTTTCTTTGTTATTCACCAGTGGAGCGAGCATTCAGCGTGTTGAAATTCATGAAGCTAACTTGCATCTGGTCTATTGGAGACTTACCTGGTTTATGACAGATAATGGTCTAACACTAGTTAGATGCAAAAAGGTAAAATGAGGAATAAGGCCCTCACAAACACGTTACTTGGTGGGCTTCCTCAGATCCTGCCTACCACGGGAGACATGAGGAGAGGAAAGAAAATCTCACTGCTCCCTGCTTAATCTTAACAGCAAAAGACAGTGAGAAGGAGGCAAAACAGACTTTCAGCCTCCTCTATCCCACTGGATCTCACAACTGCGAAATACAGATGGCAATATTCATGAACTGGGCATAAGACTCCCAGCACATTCCCCAACACAAAATGAAAGATAATGGAAAATAATATTGCTCCCTAAGCCTTGCATTCTTCCCTACTGCTCATTTGGGGATGCTGAAGTCACACGTAACTCCTAATTCTCATCCAAAGGGTTTTCTACTTCTGCCTTTCACCATCCATGGTAGGATTGTCTCATCATTAGCCTGCCTGTTACTTCTCTGTCCCATTTCAATTTTCAAAAAAAATTCCAACGTAAAACTATTGCCCAGAAGAGTAAGGCACAAAATGGATATGGTCATCTTTCTGCCTGGGTTTATTTATACTGATTATTGCCTTTAATACCAACGCTGTATCATCCTTTCAATCTCAAAAGCACCTAAAATATTTTCTACTGCACACTTAAAAAAATAAAATCTTGCTTGGGAAACAGTGAGCAACAAAAAACAGAACTGTCCTACAGTTATATATTCTGACCAGAAAAAGTGTTTTTTTGATTAAATTCCTACTACACTGTTTATACATTGTTATTCTAACTTGTGAGCAGCTAGATGCTACATATTCATAGAATCATAGAATGGCCTGGGTTGAAAAGGACCTCAAAGATCATCGAGTTTCAACACCCCTGCTGTATGCAGGGTTGCCAACCACTAGACCACTCTGCCCAGAGCCACATCCAGCCTGGTCTTGAATGGCTCCAGGGATGGGGCATCCACAACCTCCTAGGCAATCTGTTCCAGTGCATCACCACCCCCTGTGTGAAAAAATACATATTGATCTTGCTTTTCAATGCAATATTAATGCCTTAGAGTCTTTAGTCATAGTTCTTTGACTATTCCAGAAATTTCCCTATGCTGTGCATAGAGAAACTTTGGAAAACATCAGAAAGCAGATAATGGGCTTCTAATGCTCAGGCCAAAGCCTGCGGATAATTAAGATTGTATTAAGGTTGTGATTACCCAAGTAAACATGCTATACTACTTCTAATTGCTTTTTTCATTTTCCACCTGAATATTCAGTAACAAAACACCTACTGAAATTTCAGGATAGAGGAAGGAAGAAGGATAAGAATAGATAGGTAATCGCTTCCCATTGGACTTTTCCAAGTCTGCTTAAGTGGTAAAGGTGATTCAGTGCCAATGTCTTGGAAAGGAAAAAAATGTAGGCCCTGCTTTTCCATCTGAAAGTCTGACTAGAAAAATATAAATATGCTAAGCTTGCCAATACTTTAATCCTAAATAAAAAAAAAGCAAAAGCTAAAAGTTAGGGGAATTATATCTGTAAGGATTTTAATGACTACAGAAAATCTAGTAAATTCCTTCTGTTCCTTCTTTTTGACCTCCCCATTGTCTTCTGGCATCTTCACCATTCGTCTCGGGATATGACAAAGATGACTGTGTATCCTGTGTGCTCTCTTCTAGCTTTGCTAGGAAATACCTCACTTCCTCCATGCTTTTGATAGGGTCAGTAGATACTTAGTATAGCTTAGGTCACAATGTCCTGGATGAAGTGGTTAGTAGGAATTTTAAAGCTGCTGCAACTCAACTGCAAATCTAAACTAAACTGAGCATAACTGTATAAGTCCAACCAGGCAAATGTTACTCAGAACAAAAAACTAAATAAACACAGATATGTGTAATTCTAAAAATTGTTCTTAGAAGTATATTGATTAGCTATGCTACTCGTGTGACAACAAAATATAGCACAGCTAATGCATAGATACATGGCAATATTTGAAAAGTATTTAAAAAATAGTTTCAATCATAAGAAGTTTAGGAATAAAAACACGAGTGCATCCATGCAGGGAGAAAATGAGGGGTCAGCAGCTGTATTACGTCATTACATGAGCCCCTATAATATGAGGTTCTAGATGAGAGAATGAAGAAACAGTTGCTGCTTTATCATCCTACTCCATGTAGATATTTATGCCAAGATAGCCAGTTTGATGCTCTAACAAAAGGACAGTTTAAAATAGTGGGGAAAGCCGCGCTGGGAAGTCAGAAGCAAATGGCTCAGAGAAGAAAAAAGGGTTGAACTATGATCCTGAGCCTTTGCTCAGCTTCAGCTGTCATCTCTTTCAACTGAACTGCAAGGTGTATGTAAGTTATTGACGTGCAATAAGAGAAGAATGTGTTTACAAGCAGCTAACAGACCTTAGTCTCTCTACAATACCATAGTTTGCGAATTAATCTTTAAAGGGTAGAGTAAAAAGACTCTCATGCACATGAAAAATGGTAGTAATAAGAACACACAAAACTGAGAGTGTCGGAAGAGAGGGGGACAAGGAAAAATACAGGAATGTTAATTCATGATGGAACTCCTTATGAAAAATTTTACTACAAAGGGAAAAAATACTTTTATTTAAAAAGAAATTACAATTTCACCTTTAGATGGAAGCTACTAAAGGAAAAAGAAACTATGTAATGTGGAAGGATATTTTCTTTTTAAAAGTACTTTACACACTTCAATTCTTGTACTTCCCTTGGGGTTTGCATGTTTTGGTCACAGTTATCCAATTAAAATGAAAAGTCTCCATTATCCTTTAGGCGAGGACAGCTGCCAACTGCTAAGTTTTATAAAGTCTTTAATCTTGTCCATAAATATTTAAAAAGAATTGGTTGGTACACAAGCCAAAGTAAAGTAAGAAATCAAAGGCATGAACTCTGCAGTAACCTCTATTGTCTGAATGGAGATGAAACACTAGAATAAAATTATGACTTTTTTATGTTAAAATTAATGTTAAAATATATGCAGGCATCTTTTCTGAACCTTTTCCCATTTTCTTCTTGTGTAGAGTAGTGAAGAGGAGCAAAGAACTAAAGAGATTTCAAGGCTAAGATTACTTTCTCTTTTCCAGAGCAATTTTACAGCACAGCAAAGAAACAATCTTTACCACCTTATCCTATGTTTTCCATGCTAATTAGTGACTTTTAAAGCACAGCCTTCAATAAAAGGTAGTATCTTATCATGATACATTGGATATATAGAGACTATGTGTTCAATATCCTTAGGCAAAAACATCCTTAAATGTGCAATGAGATGACAGGCATCATCCACAACATCTGGCCTATGTAACTTCAGTATCAGCACATCTTTACACATGATATGCCATCTAAAAGCGTATCATCTTCTCATTTAGGTTGACATAAGTTTGACAACAGAGTTGGCAGCCTAAGTCACAACCAGGAACAAGGAGGAATCCTACCATGTGCTCTGTTTCTGCAGGCTATGTGCACAGAAACATATCTGGGAGAAGGCAAAATTCAAATGCACATATCTGAGGAAAACAATGATGCAAAAGCTCCACACCACATCAGAGACAACTGGCAGCTCTTGCTTGGATACAGGATATTCTGGCTGATGCTCAACTGAAGGATTTGTAGACCTATATGTAGATGACTCTGAAAGTCATGCCTCCTATTTGTTTCTGTGGAAGCTACAACAGATACAAAGAGCACAATGGCACTTCTCACAGAGCAAATTCTCAGCTACAAAATACTGTTTTCCAGCATAGTCACTCCCATTAGCTATGTACTTTTGCCAGCTATGAACTGGAGCCTGCAAGCCGTATTTGCGCTGTAGAAATTCAGGATTGAAAGCCCAGTGATCACTGTCAGTCTAATAAACAAGCACACAACAGCAAGGATTGCTCTTAATCCTGTCAGCTTGACAGCATCTCTAAGCATCCTACCATTTAAACAGATAGAATACTAAATAAGGTAAGTACAAGTTCTCTAGGCATGGGGACTGCACAAGAACATGATCAGCTAGATGCTCTATTGTCTCCCTTCTACCTCTGTGGCAAAAGGAGGCTCCTTTGTCAGCTCAAACCAGCTCAGGTGGCCAGAGAGGTGCTTTTGGATTATTTCTTGGGGTTTTTTGTTTTCTTTTGTTTTTTAAACTAAGTAAGCTTCAACAGAAACAAACACTAATTTGCAGAAAGATCACATCACTAATCATAGAATCACCAAGGTTGGAAAAGACCTACAAGATCATCCAGTCCAACCATCCACATATCACCAACACTTCCTCACTAAACCAAGTCCCTCAGTACAACATTTAAATGACCCTCCAGGGTCAGCAACTCCACCACCTCCCTGGGCAGCCCATTCCAGCACCTGACCACCCTTTCAGAGTAGTATTTCCTAATACCCAACCTCAGTGTCCCCCCATGCAACTTGAGGCCATAAATATATAAAATAAATATACATGTTAGGATGTCAAGTTTGATGTAAAAAGACATGCTGAAACTGCACTTAGTAAGCTGAAGTCGCATACACTATAAACTGGTTATAATGAAAAAGCACATACTAGAGCTTAATCTTTCTGCTTTCTGAATCAATAGAAATATTCTTCTCAATTTGACATGATGGGATGAAAACACTAGAATCAGATTCCAAGAAGTGGCAGAGTTAATTGTGAGGGATGCTGGAGATGAAATCTGATGGAAGTGGTTATTACCAGGGCCTTTTTTGAGTAGCAAGTGGTTTTCAGAACTTTTCATTTTCAGCTGTGATCTGAAACCCAGAAATAAAGGAACCCGACTTTTTGAAAGAAGAACTTTGGCAATATTTAAGGCAAGGGATTGGAGGGAAGAAAGTCAAAGGAAAAGAATTCTTGTGAGATTTTTTTGAAATTAAAGCCTTGACATATTCAAAATTACTTGCCATTAAAGAAACCAAGACTCATTCTCCCAGCTCTGTCACAAGTGAGTTAAGTAAATTGTGGTTGAAATCAATGTGGCTGCAAGTCTCTCTGAAGTTAATGAAAGCTGCAGACACTGAGCACACTCAAAAAGGTCAGGTTATTAATACCTCTGCACAAAAGTTTCATATATTTAAATGTAATTCTGAGGTAGTATTGACTCCTCTTTCTCTTATTTACATAAAGAAAATATGGTCTCCAAATACATCCATGACAAAAAAATATTGGTTCACATTACTCTGAAGTAAGATTCCAAAGTCATAGCCAAATACATTCCACCCAATTCCTGACTGAGGTGCTATTTGAACTTAGGAATCAGACTTAAGAGTTATTAGTCCTGAGTTCTGTTAGCCCTAATAGATTATAGTACAGTCCTTTACAGGACTGTGAATAATTGAACAAAGGAATTCATTGCTATGGTCAAGGTGAGCTTGATAAATATTTTTGTGGAAGAACTCATCCTCATAAGAAAATTTTTTGTATAGATTCATCTCAAATGTATTCATTATAGATGAGAGAGTTCAATGCAAAGATAAGTCATGATAGGCACAATGAGAGCCTCAGAAATTCTGCATTCAGCCTAGGTAGCAAGCCCACTTATGTCAAAGAACTCCTCAGGCTTGTGTGCCCCTAGGGCAGAACTAATTAAAGTTCAGAAGAAGGAAGAAGCAATGAGCATGACAATTCCTCTGAAAGAGGAAATAATCCAGGAGAAACTGGTGGGAGACTGAGCACAATCACCGTGAGGTGAGATGTGTCAAAATTAGGGAAGGCCAAACAAAAACTGGTGATATATGGGAGAGAAGAGCTGAAGTAAGCAGCACCACATTTTGGAGTGCAGAGGATAAATGATACATTTTTTCTGCTTGGTATAAACAACTTTTCTTCAGCACAAACTGGGAGTGATGAAGGACACAGTGACTAATTGAGAACGAGCTCTGGTCTCAACTATGCCCAAATGTTTAGTGCTTGAGCCAGAATTAGCTGTACTTAGTGATATAATTCTACTTGGATAAAGCCATGCCTACTAGCAGCAATGCTGCGAGCAGATAAAAACACATGTAATTTATCTGTGCAGATTGCTAGGGACACATGGCTTCTATGAACAGAGACATGGCTCACAACTGCAGTTGGACAGGAAGGAGAAGGGGATCACCTCACCTCACATCGTGTCCAAAGTTGCAAATTTTTCAGCACCCCAGCATTAAGAAATTTTGGTGAGAGGCACAAACAACATCACTCTCCCATTTTTGCATCTCAGCTGTGGGGAACACACATAAAATATAGCACAACATATATCAGCAACTCAAAGGGCAGGACATATTGCAGTTCTACTTTTACCTGGTGTGGTATCAGAAGAGATTCCTGTTATACCAGCAGAAACTTCTAAAACACCAACTGCCTTTAACAGACACTATTACTGTAACTGATTCCTTCAGCAAATAGACAATAATAGCCTTTATTTCTTAGGTTACTTCCCCACAACAGTAATTGAATTCTTGTTAGCAATTTTCAGCTGTGAAGGAAATCTGAACAAACTAATCTCTGATAAAGCACCTCTGTTCACAGCTGTGCAATGTGGAGTATTTCTGAAGGAGAGACGCATTAAGCCTTGAAATTATCCTATTTATTATCCTCATGCCAATGAGAAAATGGAGCATTTTAATTGAGTTTTGAAAGACTGTTTCCAAACTGCTGACCTAGAAGGAAAGCCCTGCAAATCATTTCCCATAGATTTCTTACAGAACTAGTAAGAAACTTGACATGAAGCAAAACAGCCGTCCATCACAAAACTGGTGAGTAGTGGATACAGATCAAGTTAAATGCTGTTTTCCACAGGCCTCGGCCAGAGCTATGCATAGCTTCAATTCCAAAGCACCACTGTATTATGTGTACTATTTCAAATTTCTTTTAAATGTGAAAAAAATAAAGAAAACTAAAAACAAGAAAATAGGAAAATATTAGCAAAGATAGATCATCTGGTTGATAATGCTTTCCTCCCAGGAGAGCACACAGCTAGAAATTTTGCTTGAGCAATCAGCAATATCCCTCTAATTTAGGGGAAATTTACTGAAGTTATCTTAAAACAAGTTACATAAAACCTAAGTAGACAGTGCATGTGCCCATGTCATTCTGATAAAAAAATTACACAGCATAATCTGAGTCACTAGAATGTACACAGTACAGCCACAACATAATTAGTGTGCATATGTATGTTCTAATGGTAAATGACCAAAATGACCTGGTTTTGATTCTGAGACTGAATTTCTGATAGTGAACCATGCTACCAAACTCAATTGCTTACAGCTGCAGAGGAACTCACACCACAGTTACTAGGAAGCAAAAATGCAGAGCTGTAACATGGTGGAGAGTGCAGCAATGACAACAGAGCACCAGTGTCCTAGGCTGCAGCAAGTGATGATTTGCTTAAATGCAATGGCTGTGGGCACAGAAATAAAGGAAAGAAGCTGCTTACCTTCAGAAGACCTCAAGTACACAGGGATCTCCAGCAAGAGATCCCTTGCCTCCATTGCCAACCCATAAATGAGGTCTGCATGCACCTGAGCTCCCTAGGCTGGCCCTGCCTTCCTACCAGCTGCTCAATCACTATTTCAAGCTATGCCATAGCATTTCTGCTACAGGAATGATACAATCTGCATTGTTGCAGTTCCACACCAGCAGGTTATGCTTGGGATTATCTTGACAGGCTGGATTACAACAGTTTAGATTTTGTCATAGTGCACTTGTTCTGATAGAACTACTATTTTGCACATGAAAGACACTTATCAGTGAGACAGGTGTGAAAGCAGAGCTCAAACACACAGAAGCATCTCTGTGTAGTCTCCCATAGAGGTGCTGTAGTGAATTCTCATCTGAAAATATTTTACTGTTAGAAGTTTGACCTCCTGGCAAAGGACATGGGAGAGGCTGAGGTACACAATGAATGAAGTACTCCATACTGATCCTTATTGGTAAAACATACCAGCAGCAGTCCTAGGTCCATAAAACAGGTGGGAAATCCTGGAGAAAGAAAGCCTTACCATTAGTGGAGGATGATCAGGTTAGGAGACACTGAAATAGATGGGACTTGCAAAAGTCCATGGGATCTGATGGTGTATATCCTTCCACAAGTGCTGAGAAAGCTGGCCAGATCTTTCAAGGCCACTCTAAACTGTGAAAGACTATCATGATGAGGGGAGGTTCCTGAGCACTGTTGGAGATCAAACCACTCTTCAAGAATGGCAAGGAGGATCCAGGGAACAGGCCAGTCAGCCTCATTTCAGTCCCTTGGAAGGCGATAGGGTAAATCCTCCATTAACCACACAAATGAAAGAAGAAAAGGCGATTGTGAGCAACTGGCATGGATTTGCGAAAGTGAAATCATGCTTGATCAACCTGAACTTCCTCTACAATGATAAGACCAGCCCAGTGAATGAAGCTATAACAGTTGCTCGTTCTCTACTGTATTGCGGATTTCAGCAGCGCTTAACACAGCATCAATACTGACAAAGGAAGGACCAGATAAATGGTCAATGAGAATAGTGAAAGCAGGATGAATTGTCAGGTTCAAAGTCCACAAAGTCCAAGTAGACACTATTCCCTAGTGATATTTCTGAGTCAATATTGGGGCCAGTGTTATTTAAATTTTCATTAATGATCTAGAAGACCAAGTATCTTCAGCAAGCTTGCAGATCATACAAAACTGGAAGGAGTGGTAGCTCCATCCTTGGAGATATTCAAAAGCAAACCGGACACATTCCTAAGCAATCTTCTATAGCTGACCCCACTTTCATAAGGGGGTTTGGATCAGAAGATTTCCAGAGGTGCATTCCAACCTCAACCTTTCAGGAATTCTGTGCATTTAGAATTTTGGTTAATTGTCCAGAGACTTTCAGCAGGAGTAATTCAGCAAAATTGTGAGGTGTATATTATGTCACCTAATAAATGGACGAATACCACTAGACATGACTTGTCTGATGTTCGTTTTGTCAGAAGCAGTGACAGAAATGGTTTTAAACATACTTTATATTGCAGTGCCTTAGTGTGTCTGTTCCTCGTGTCAAGGTGCCATTATCAGATGGAAGTACCTGAAAGAATGGCTGGCAGCATTATTTCCAAAATACTGTATTTATGAAAAGACCAGCCTCTTTGGTAGAGCACAAAGAAATTGTAACCCGTATTTTATATATTTAAAATCTTTATAACTTAAAGATGTCAGCACTTACACATTGATTATACTCACAGCTTGTAAGTCCAGGGACTTGTTTCTCAGAGACAAGGATCACCTCTTTCCCCCTCAAGTCCTTCTATATTTTTTATTGAAGAACTGCAGTTCACCCACAGGCATTTGCTTATAGCTTGTCAATTGCTGCTTGATAGGAATGACTGCCTCTGTTATGTATTCTTGTTTTAGTATGGATCTCAACAGCAATTCTGTAATGAATACTGTTACCTAAAGGTAGTGTTTGTATATTCAATGGCATGAATACTGAATTTCAAAATACCACCTTCCACTGTGGTACTTCACTGTCTCAATTTCCCTTCATAATCTGCTTTTTTCATCTACATACTTCCTCAGAGCAATGAGTATTTCAGCTGAGGCACACAGGAACTACCATGACAGAAATATGAGCAATAAATCCCTCTCCCTGCAGGAGGGAAGAAGGACTTGGCTACTCGCTCTATGTGCTCCTTCAGAAAACAGATTGAGATTACTGAGCACATGAAAAATTTGCCTCTGTAAGATGAACATGGTGAAGAGGGAATTAAACCATGTCAGATTTGGATAAATACAGTTAAAGAAAAAGTCAGTAAAACTCACCCTTGAGTATTCAATATCATGCCTAGATTTCTCCATGGGTTTTCTCCCAGTTAGAAGCACTAAATGCTGCTATGATGCCAACTTAATTGGCCAGTAATGAGTGCCTGGGGTTGAACTTAATTTGGCCTCATCAGAATTCACTAGCACTACATCATACTGCAGCAGGGAGGAGAAAGAATGGGGGAGAGGAACAAGATAAAAGGAAGGAAGAATTAAAATACTGTTTCTTAACACAGGAGGATTTTAATGCTAACGGATACCCCCTTCCAGACTTCATGCTATGTAAAGAAATTGGCATAGTATGTAGCAAAAATGCTGATATATTTATTTTTAATGGCTATATTTTGGCAGAAATTTTGGCAGTCTTATTCCATGCAGATATGTAGACAAATCATTCAATCTGTAATCAGGCCTCCATTACAGCCAGAACAAGATCTACTGTTATTCTCTTCTTCTCTATGCTCATGACGTAATACCAATTTTTGCCTAAATAAACAATGAATAAGGTATCTGAGGTCTTAACACCACCCTAGAGTCAGATCTCTTCTTTGGTGCTAATTACTATGAAGGAGAACTGATCACCTCTGCTGACAGGTGACATATCAGCTGACACTCTTTACCTGCAAAGATCCAGAGACTCTCCTGGCATTTGTGAGAGCATGCAGCTCAAGCTGAAACCTGTGCTGCTACAGCACTGCTGCTATCTATATTAATTCCAGCTACAGCAAACAGACTTGCTTTCACATGCTTCAAGTACACCTTCCAACAACGAAGTACACACATCATTGATCTTCTCTAAAAAGCAAATTCTTAGTTACGCTTCTAATGAAAGGTTAGCATTTTCAAATAAAAATCCACCTTGCTAAGTATGTGATTTGGACTGTCTCCATGCACTTCCCAAGAGGGAGAGTGACCCCATCTTACCATACTTTTCTGCAATTCCCATCATCCAAAGCCCCCCCCCCCCCNCCCCCCCCCGTCTCATACTAGCTATGTTGATTCCTGGACAAAATGCACTCACAGCTCTAGTTTCATCTCCATAAACTCACACAAAATTTGTGTGAGGTAGGAGAGAGTGATGACACAATTCCTTTTTTAGGATTTATGGTATGTTAATGCACTGCAGTAGAAAGAAGGAAGAAGAAACTGTAATGAAGATACAAGTTTAGATAAAGTTTCACTTATAGTTTCAAACAATGTTACCATGAAAAGTCTCTTCCTCTTCAGACTCCTCTCCTGCTAATGTTGCTGGATATGTAAAGAGATATCACTTTCAGACAGATCTACAGCTGTCTCTAATTGACTCATTCTGTTTTTTTCAGACATCTTATCTGAAATTCTAAAACTGTCATAAAATACAACCCCAACAGTTTGCAGCAGATCTATTGAAAGTGACCACAGATTTCTAACGTCCATTTGTATTGAAAATTAAAAACAAATGTACCAAAAAAAAGCTAGGCATAAAGCAAGAGAATTATTTGGCATTCACATTGAAGCTCGGTAGCTTATATTTCTAGATTATATTTCCAGTTTGAGCCTGGGATATCTATAGATCTGATCAAATCATTTGTGTATCTATCCTGCAAAATGAAGTATTTAATTTGAAGAAGGCTTACAAATGTAAGGTAACATTTATAAAGGACTTGAACTCTTTAAAGGGAAGGGCAGTCTGGTATCACCAAGTTGATGCAAGATACCCACTATGCTCAACAGAAACTGAGTTAAATGGGAGCTATTAAGAACAAAGGCAAGCACACAGCAATGAGTCGAAGCCAGGTCAGTTGCCCTGATTCCCTTCCCTTTGTACACTGAGGCAAGAACAAACTCCACTGAGATGTAGAATTCTATAATTTAAGTTATTCAGCGTATAGTTAACATTGTATGGCCAACCATAAAGCTGGCATTTTTCAGCACCAAAATATCTGACTTTGCAATTTAAGTAACTTCTTAATGGACTGCATTGCCTGGAATAAGAAGCAGACTGTTAATCTAGACAAGCATCACTCTGAAGGTAGAATGTATGCGAATCCCACAGCTTGTACTCCCATGGCTAATTTTTCATTTATCGTGTAAACACACCTGCTAGTCATACAGCCCCTATCCATGCAAGCCCAGCTGCATTTGCTTTAAACCACTACTGGATTCAGAAGGTAGTGCAGAGCCCTGAAGAACTCTCAGCCCCTTGATCAAAAAAACTAAAACAGATATCACAATTGTTGTCCTTCCCCATGTGCAATCTCTGCATCACCCTCAACATTGCTTCCTCCCTGAAAGAAGCCCTGGAACACATGCTGGCATCTACCACCTCTGTCACACCACAGCTGTTAACACCTGAAAAAGTCACAGCTACTTTACCCAGCCACTTTGATTCTTATTTGAACCAAGCACATCTTTCTGTGAAAGAATGTTTTTACTGTCCAGAAAGGCAGCAAGATCTAAGCCTTACACTGTCTTTTTATTTCTTGTACATTATCATCAAGGAGGAAGGCTGTGTAGGTCAGATGAGGCACCCAGTTTCACCTGTGTAACACCTTCACTGCCAGCGCGTTTGCACAAGTGTGACATAGCTAATGGTTCTAGTGCTGAAGAGAGACAAGGAAAGAAGTGCTTTTCTTTGTGCTTCTGGCTGAGCAAACCTCACAGGCACTCTGATAACACTGAAAAAATCATTCAAAGCTACCTCTTGTTACACTAGCCAGTGAGTATTATTCTCTGAAAGCAGCCTTGTTGAGAAGGAAGAGGCTATCCTTACACAGATACCTTTTGATCTACATATGCAATTTAAGGTAGAGGCATATGCTTTTAAGGAAGAAGACAGGGACGAGTTGGAGAAGAATGAAAACACAGTATGTACTAAAACAGAACAAGGAATGGCAAGAAAGACAGGATTACTATTTCACAATATGGATATCCAGATTCAGCATGCCCTTCATAAAAGCTTGTGGGTGACACAGAGCCTGCTGAAATGAATGGCAGACATCCACACAGAATATTTCTAGTAGTGATCTGACTAGACTGCAGATGTATTAATACATTTCTTGCAGAAGACACAGTATTTTGTACCTACTGATAATCAGCCACCAGTATTACTCAAACTGTGGGGGACTGACTGCCTTTCTATTATGCATATAAAAGAGGTAGAACTAACTAGGCTGCAATGTGACTGCTTTGACGTTCCTGTTTATCCTTGCAGCACTGCCATATGTCTGACATCGGAAAAATGAGAGTAGGATCCTTCCCAAGAGTGCTTTTACCATGGTCTTTCTGTTACAATTGTGCAGCCGGACTCCTGTGGGTAACAAGAAAACAGAGGTAAGAAGATCCCCGCTGGTCCCTAGAACAGTTTATACCTAGACTTGTCTTTTGTTTTCTCTTTCACAGCTAGTTAAAAGAGCATTTAAGCTTCTTATTCTAGAGAGTCACAGCAATCAGATGAGCAACACTCCATTGGCAGTAGCAGTGAGTGATAGAAAACCCTTTAAACTTACATTAGTTTTAACCTTCCTCAATTTAAATAGGAAAACTGAAGAAATGGCTGGAAAAGTATCGCTGAACTGAGCAAATAGATTGATCTTCATTTTACAGAGCCATGTTCTCATCTCAGTCCAGCTCGGTCTTAGCCTACTAGAAGAGTCACCGCAGTGTCAAGGATAGAAAGGTCACTGGAATTCCAATCTGCAATTCCATATTGCACTTAAAGCAATTTTAAACTTGATATTTGAAAAAAGTGTACTCTCTTTTCCAAAAGAATCAATCATTTGTGCCAAAATTTCCATGTCAGTAGAGATAGCACATGCATTCATTTTGAGTATTCATCTTTTAACACCTCAGTAAAAATTATTTTGTCTCTAGCCAAATATTGCTGTCAGGTGGATACACCAAAGCATCACTTAGCTCCTTGCTTTGGAAACCATGACTCATGGGTGTTTTTTGGTCAGGACCGAGCTACAGGAAGATATGTTTCAGTTTCTCTCTTCTAGACCTGAAATTGAAACAAAAAAAGAACAAAACCCAACACTCCGATGAGGTAATATGAAGGCTGAGAGTACAGTAACAGAAGAGGTGTGCGTCTACTCTCTCATACTCATTGCAATGGGCAACAGAAATATTCTGACACCTTCCCCTCTACACACTCTGTGATGAATTAAAAGTCCATGGCATGACTCAAGATGCCTGTGCAGTCTCTTCAGATTATGCACATTTTTTATTTCTTCAGCAAGATTTAATTCCTAAGCTTGCTTGTGAAACTACAGCCAAACCCTAAATGGACTACCTGTTTGAGAAACTAAGGATCATTTTTCATATTTAAGAAGAAATACATAGACAACATAAATACAAAGTCAGAGGGTGCTGTTTTTACTTACAACCCCTCTTGGTTAGGGTGGTTTCTATGGCAGCAGAAAATCAGGAGGTTTTTGTTATTTCCCATATACACACCCCAGAGGAGTTGTTCATCTACTGAATTTAGGAAGATTCAACTAAGCTTATTAAAAATATTTTTTCTTCTTTGTTGGTATTCCAAAAGCAATAGAAGATCATCTACTTACATCACATCCCAGTTAAAATATTTCCTTCACTGTATCTATAACTGCATTTTCTTACTGCTATTCTGTGTTTTAAAAGAGGCATTTAAGCATACAGCGAGAGCATTAGATTATTCACCACCAGCTGAAGTGGAAAAATGATACTGATCAATGGCATTAAGCTGATGAGAGTCACAAAACTAATAGTAACTTTATATCAGACCTTTACAAAGAGGTAGCATCCGAAAGCACGCTGTTACATTTCTGATAAACAGCTATATGGTTGATGAAAATTCCTCGTATGAAAAGTATATGCATTTTCACCTATTTTTGTATCTAACTACAGAAGCCAGAGACACTGACTCATGGTACAGATATGGAAAGTTTTGTTCTAAGATGACTGGGCTAGGTAAAAAGTTGGATACAAATAAAGACAGTCTGTTTTAATTTACCACCTCAAAGCCCTGCGTTAGTCATCAAGTTCAAAGACTTGAAGACAATAGTCTCTTTAGATTGCCTATGAAAGATTAATATACTCTCAGATGGTACAGTGTGTAGATCCACGGTTAATAAAAAGCAAACTGCTATAATTCAGCAGTGACAAAAAACCAACAAATTTGGGACAGGATTATTTAGGCTGATAGGCTCTCGGAGGCTGATCTTATTCCACTGATGTGGAAAAAAATCACACTTCTGTTCACATCTATGGCAGAGATTTGACACTTTCACTAAATAGTTCTCCTGCTGCTTCATAGTTTTTTTTATGATAAAACATGCCAAGCTGCACTGTTTGCCAGCACCAGAGATGTATGTATAATAAACATTCAATTAAACTTCTACTCAGTCTTAAATACTATGTAGATAAAATTATGGGTTTAGGACTGCATAAAACTTCACTGTGTATTCAGTACAATATGCAGTTCAGCTCCTCACATATCTAAATACTTGTGGGCACAAAACGTAAGTCTTGACAAAAGCTATTTAAATTGGGGCACTCTTTATTGCACCACTGTACATAACATGTAGCATTTATTTTTATTCCAAAATGCTGTACTATTGAAGTGTTCAATGCTTGTTTCAATAACCCAACACAGATAGGTAGAGTTTTGATCTGGAAAACCAGTGAAGACCTTCAGGTCTGTGACTACTTCAGTGGAAGATTCTTCAGACACAAAGAAGGGCGACAGCTCATTCCCCTTGACTACAGAATGAGTTGTATTTCACTCTTTCACAACCTTCCCTCCTCTCTCACCCAAATGGAACCTGACCAGTTTCTAACTGAAGCAAGGAGAATAAAAATACATTTAAAAACACAATCAAGTATTAGCAATAGCCCTTTCCTAGTGAACACTGTCCCAAAAAAGTTCTCAAGTCAGATGAAACTGAATAACATATTTTAATATCGCTGCAGGCTAAGTTTGACCTTTAAATATTAATATTTAAATACTAATGAAATAGCAGTAGGAACACAGACTGACAGGTGTAATACAAGTCAGACTAAATAGCACAGTAAAATTATATGCTGCTTTGAAATTCTCATTAGTGATAATGAGATATGCACATATAATCCATGATCTGAAAATGTACTCCTGAAAATCCAGGTAGAATAAGTGATCAGAAAATTTTGCTAAGAGTAATTACCCTTATTTTATAACTGTAGGGGAAAGTCTTTGAGAGGAAAAGTCAGATATCTGCACTTACGCATGTAATTGGACTTCTTTTTCCCTAATTGGTCCCTTACTGGATTCGTTTCCTAAAGATTTTACCCAGAAGTCTATTTCCACTCTACCAGTGTAGGAAAACCTTAATCTTTACACAGTTCTTCATAGCACTTCAGTACTTCATTCCTTATTAATCACAATGTCTCTCTCAAACATACCTTGAATGGTGCTTATACCACTAAAGCTGCCAGAGAGTAGTAGAAAATTACATGCTGAAATCATAAATATTTTCCCCCTAAATACAATATAACAAGGTAGAGACATAGTTTTGAAGTAGGATCAATTGTTCCTTCAGTACCTTCACTGCAATATAAACAGGCAAAAATCACAGAAGTCAAGTAGGGATCCTGGGAACTTTCAAGTCATCCACACTTAAAATCATGTACGCACATGGTTTTGAAAAATGCAGTGAGAATCAAAGAATCTGCCTTTAAGCCAATGGAAACAAGAAATTAATAATAAAGGAGAGCTTGACAGATCCACAGCTGCCAAATCACATCTCTACAGCCCTGTCAAAACAGCATTGTTTAATGGAAAGATAAAATGATGTTAGCAATTATGTAACTAAAAATCATTTACAATTCATTTGTTTATCATTTTTGAAGGTTTAATTTTAGTGGAAGTAGTAAATACTCAACATTACTATCAGGCTGACACAGCACAAATGCCTTCGCTTTTGCAGGTAAATACTTAGAGCAATCAGACATCACTATAAGATTCATAGTGAACAACACACAGCTCTACTACATCAGACAGTATGAGAAAATGGCTGGATCATCAATGCAGAAAACAACAGAAAATGTTACACTCACTGTGCATTCTGAAGAGGACAAAATCTGTGTGTGTCCTAAACCTGAGCTGCCAGCATAGTACAGTTTTATTTTAACTAAATGAAGGACAGAAAAACATTCATTTGTTAAGTACCAAGTTCTTCTCCTTAAAGAGGAACAGAATCGTGGGTCTCTCTCTTAGAGAAACTAAGTTTTCATAATTTGAATTATGTTACTAATGTTGTATCTTTATGCCTGCCAATTTACTTAAGAATTTTTTTAAGCTGTCGAAATACTGAGGAGTGTAGAAACTTTACTGTTTGTTATGGCTGAATACTGTTTTACTCACTGTGTGTTTCCTTCCTTTTCTGAGACACATCTTATAAAGCATTGATAATTCCCTTCAACAGAATTCCAGTATCTGATATCCTGGTGCATACTTGGTAAGAGACCTGTGTTTTACAATCATTAGGTAAACATGGAACACCTCTTTGCACGATTCAATGATTTAATAATTATTAGTGAGACATTATGCTTTTAAACACTTCTGGCAGACGATCAAGTGCACTCTCAATGTTTAACAAAGGTTTTAGAGGCTTGTATTATGATGCTGCATAGCAACTGAAACTTCTTATATGCAGGCAAGGTGAATTCCATTGTAGTTATCTGGGAATTGCTGCTGAGGTTTTGTGAAGCAAACATAATAACGAGCTTCAGTTAATATATTCAGTGTCAGCATATCAAGAAGTTTTGCCACACCAAGGTCTGCATTCTCAGTGTCTCCATATTCCAAACCTACAATCCAAACACTCCTTACCATATAACCGATTCTCTCTGGCAGAATCCTGACGCACAAATCCAAAATGTTTGTCTTCTAGATACACACAGCCAAACTTCCTGCATGCCAAGGAAAGATTAGTGCTCTACTGAACAAGTTACCTCCAGTATGTCACAAGCATGAAAGCCCAAGAAATCAAAGACAAGACACTGCGTAACATGCATCAACTGGAGCTGCAGAAAACAGTTTGAGTACCTCTCCACAAAAAGTTGACAAATAGATCTGTTACCACAGTGTCCAGAAGAATAATTCTACAGATCAAAAAACACATGAACTATGTTTTTTTCCCCTAAGACAAGTTAACTCCGAAATAACCTGCGTTCAGATAAAATACATAGAGTTTTACCAAGGGTAATTGACTTCTCCTAAAAGTGTTACTGGAGATGAAATAACTAATTCAGGTATGCTCAAACAAGCCAGGTAACACCTTCAGACTGCACTAGAGCCAGTCTGCAGACTGGAAAGATCATAAACGTGCCTGGATGTATTTGACTGTTCAAGATGTGACACCTGAAAAAACAGGCTCTGGATGATACTAGAGGGGCCAAGTGCACAATGACCTATTGCGTTTGCAAGACAAGAAATGTGGCTTTTCATTTCTTTTTACATTTTTTGCCAATTCTGATGTAGAAGAACAGAAACTGTAATTGCCTGTAGAATTTAGCTTCAATGCATTAAGAAAGACTGCCATCTCCTGGTTTCTTCAACAACACTATTCCACGGGAAAAAAAAAAAACAAAATAAAATCCAGTTAGTTCAAGCTTAGAGCTGATCATAAAGTCACGCTTGCTCTGAACTTTTAAGAGAAAATGTCACCGATAATAAAGGACAGGCAAGGGAAAGTTGGAAAGGCTAATACATTATAACTACACTGTATAGGTTAAACCAATGTGTGCAATAATTATAACTATCACAGCTTGACACAGTTTATAAAGGCTTGAAACATAAAAGATCTCATCCCCATAATACAACTGTTCTCTTATGGAGTGTTGACTGTTCTAGCTCCTACAGAGTTTCAATCAAAAAGTGCAGTACTATATAGAACTCTAATATAGCCTATTATATAATTAAACTAACTATTCTCATTCTCAGGAACATTGAAACTCCTTTAAATGGGAATCTGAAATGGTCTTAAAAGTAAAAGCAACTTAGATTGATTCTAAGGACATGCTATTGCCTCCTTCTGTAACCTTGGAGAACACAAGGTACATGTATGAACACAAATCAGACTGAAGATGACTCAAAAATGCCATACACTTCTTCATCATCTTTATCACTAAGATGTACAATAAACATATGGTTACCATTCAGTGAAGTAAAATTTTATTTCAAATTTCAGGAACCTACCTTAAAATACAAATTTTAAAAAATCGTAAGTGGCATGACAGCATTGAATTGAAGTATTCAATAATTTGCGGGTTTTTCTTGTTCTGAAGCAATGTTGTATATTAGTTGAATGATTTCACCAATTTAGATTTTCTGTAAATGAAGAAATGTGGTGATCAAAATGCAAAAAATAACAATAACCTCAATCCTTCATTCCCTTTCCTCTTCAACGAATGGCATTTTCTCCTGTAGGAGCAATCTCACAGCTAGGGTGACATCTTGTGTTCATTGCATCCACAAAACACCACATCCAGCTGCCAAGCATCCAGAACGTCCTAAGATCTATCTCACCAATTCGAATTTTATCTCCAAGAGTTGAAAACAGTCTTAGCTGACCCTCTGTATGTATGTAAATAAGGTAATGTAAAGGCACCACCCTCCTGAAAATGAAACGGGACATTTTTACTAAGATTCTTTATATTAATAAGGGCAGTGTAAAAGGAAAGTACTTTATAGCTGAGAAAAGAATTGTTTTAAAGATACGAGCCTGTCATTCTGTAAGTTATAAATCAGCAGCTACAACTGCACCTGGATCAATTTGTTAATAAATCGTCTGATCCTGCTTGGAGCCTTTGTGGTATTTCGAAAAACCTTTAGTGAGTTGGGTTGTTTTTTTTTAAACAGAAAGTGCTAAAAATAATGGATCTTCATATACAAGTAACAGTATAATGAATTTAAACACTATCTTAATATAAGTGACTACCTAGAAAAAGTGAAAAGGTGTTTTTGCACCATCAATGTGGCGAACAGGTTACTGATCAACATTTAACATGGAGATACTGCAAATCAGACAGGACAGAGAGTCAAGCAATCTGAGCAGGTAACTTGGGAAAGACAGTTTCCAGAGGTGTCTTCCAACACCAGCTGCTCTGGGAATCTATGATTCCAACTGTTTTCTTCACTTCAGAGATTTAAGTAATGTTTTAGAGAAGCTGGGCTTTAGTGATGGCATATTTTGAAGAAGAGGTCCAAAATACTGACCTTAGCTTAAGTTTCTGTGGGAAGCCAATGCATAAATCCTGTTATTGCAGGGAAGACTTTACAGCATTTAATACAAGGTAGCATCTCCCAAGCACTATAGGTTTTTACCCAGAAACATCACGTAGGCTAGCTTGCTTCATTTTAATCAAGGTAGCATCATACAATTAGCTGATCACTTTGATTGCAGAGGAGTTGATAATGCAGTCATAGACAGTAACAAATACACACATACAGGTATTATCTACAAATGGCTGAAGTCTGAGTCTGGTTGCCAATGTAGCTGCATTCCACTGCTAGAAAAAGAGACAAGAGAGACCTGATTCTGTGGATTCCCAGTAGTTAAGGTTCAAGAGGGTAGGCACGCAGCTGGGCACTGCTATCAGCTGTTTTGGTTTGGAATATATTCAGGAACATATCACTCCGCATTTACAATTGATACGCAGAATAGCTCAAGTTCTAAAATACAGGGTAAATGGGAAATTTCTTTAAAAAAACTCAAAAGTTTGGAATGGACCCAACTGTATGCTATATGCTACGTGAAGTGCTGGTGATGCTAGCTAAAACTGAGACAATAACTCCGTATGTGACCCATGAGGGATACATTACTTGGAAGCAATATTAAACTAAAGCCCCCCAAAAATATGGTCACTGTGACAGCCTAGTCTGCTCTTTACAAACACAGATATGCTAGTTTTCTGCCTTAAACTCAAAGCTGTATTTTAAATTCCCTCACAGATTCAGTGATATTCAATGATACCCTACAGATATATAGTTCACACAGGAAATTTCTAATGAGCAATTTTCAAGCTCACATTAACATTCTGTTAATCATGTAATCTATTCCTTATGTAATATATCTTTATGTACCCTGATATATCTCTATGTGAACAATTTACATCAGTTCAAGTGGGTAACTTCTCCAAAGTTCAAGTTTTAGAATTATACGTCTCAATTAAGTGGGAAATTAATAATTTCTGCAAACACACTTGCATACATACGCAGATTTTCTTGTTTAACAGAGACACATTTGCAAAAAGACAAAACAGCCTTACATCTGTCTATATGATACTCGATTTTAAACCCAGTATCTATCCAGAACTTATTAGCCTGAAAGATAAATTTGATCTAAGAGGAAAAACAAACATCTGTAAAAATGAAATAGTGGTTCTGACAGGTTTTCCACTTAGTGGCTGTAGGAAATAGAAGTACTGATTTTCTAATTCAACTCTTTTAGCTTAATGGTGCGGATGTTCACAAATACCACTACTGATGTCCTCCCCCCACCCCCCCCATAACCAATCATGGCATGAAAAAAAAAAGACTCATTTCAGAGATCCTACTTTTTGAAAATCAACCCTGTCTGCCATATCTCAGGGATAAGAACACAGTAAAAGCTATACACTTTTGTTTTGTGATCTTTTCTGCACGAGATTTTGATGCTTTTCACACAAGTCATCATGGCGTGTGCAAAATGATACAGCTGAACCCAATTATTACTTTCACGAGGCACCATTAACCAACATAAGTAACTTAAGGGTGAATGAGAACAAGCATTTCAAATTTGGCTTTAATTAGGCCAATTTAATTATTATTTTATCTGAGAGATAAAATAGTGCCTTTGACAACACACTGAAAACATTTGTCTTCTGAGATAAATCCAGTGTCTAATTCAGAATTCTTCAGCTCCACAAAGCATAGCTAAACCAAACACAATTTCCTACAATTCTGCCTGCAAGAGCACATGTAGAAAGTCTGATATATTTTGACAGTAACTCAATAATCATTTGAGAAAATCCTATTGTTAGTAAGGACTGCCTGATAAGTCAAGCAATTATAAACGAACCTAGTGGGCAGAAATGAAACTTATGTACCACAGAGAATTCATACAAAATCCAAGAAATGCCAAACCTCAGGAAAAAAAATAGTAAGACAAATTTGTCATTTAAAGTATTGTCTGGACTCGTCCCTATGAAATTTATATTATTGCTTTCTGACTCTTTTTTGTAACTTTCCACAGTTTCTGCTTGAAGAACAAGAACAAAGACAAAAAGAAAGGAGCTCAAAACGTGTTTTGAAATATCTAGCGAAGGATGGCAAGCTCCAAGCTATATCTTTTACAAGATACAGAGACAAAGCTGTGTTGGCGCACATGATACCTAGCCACCTAATGGGATCTCATTTCCAGAGTCCCATATCCCATACATAATGCCATGACAACTGTTTGCACAGGCGCAAGATTATCACTTCTCTGTAAATGCATGGAAATTTTACTTCTGCTCCATGCCAGTAAAAGCTATAAAATCATGTTGACACACGACTGGTGCACATCCCATATATCCTGCTCAGTGGGATCTAACATACCTTCCCAGGAGCATTGTCAGTTTGGGCCTCATGCCACTCCAATGCACTTTAACAAACTCTTGTCAAGTCACCTTCCCCCAGCAGGGACACTGAAGTGGCTTCCTCATACAGGGTTTTAACAGAACAGGTTTTCCAGGTCCCAGTTCTTGGCAGATCTGAGGGTGTGACAGTGTGGATGAAAGTAAAATGGTGATGATCCTGGCAGTACTGGCTGAGGTAGGAACACATGGCTCATTCCATTCTTGAAGGAGATAATTCTCTTTGCCCTCAATGTAAGTAGCGGTGCCAGCTCTCTACTGCTGAGATTTTTAATTCGCTCTGTTTGCACAGTGTGCATATTTCAGAAGGATCCAATTAGTAAATCTAACCACATAACTATAAATCAGCACAGCCTAGGAAGAACAAATCTTTAGCTAATTAAAAATATATTCTGTAGATACAATGTAAGGTAGACAAGGAGAAAAGATGGAAATACATATCCAGATTCTAAACTACACTGGCTTGCAGCAAGAAGCTGCTTAAAATTCAGCCTTGACATGACTTTCCCTAGAGTTCTGTACCAAAAGACTTTCTTGATGAGTAAGGGTGTTTTGAAAATAAACTGAAACATATCTGATGGAGACAGATGTGCTTTCACACAGACATCCTCATAATTTAATAAGCCAGTAGCCAGTTTGGACCCAGTCACCTTTTTTGCTTCAGTTTCAGTGTCACAACTGT
Source organism: Numida meleagris (assembly GCF_002078875.1). Taxonomy (NCBI): domain Eukaryota; kingdom Metazoa; phylum Chordata; class Aves; order Galliformes; family Numididae; genus Numida; species Numida meleagris. The sequence continues at coordinate 63,337,813 of NC_034413.1, read as the reverse complement.
AAGCAGAGCAGCTCAACAACCATGCTACAGGCCATGCATTTCAAGCTGTCAGGAACATACACAGTGAATGCCCGTGAACTCTGCTGCATGCGAGGTGCAACACATCCTGCCCCACAGCAGCTATTTGCATTTATGAAATACGGAGAGCTCTGAACGTAATGAAGTGAGAGAAAAACTAAAACAGTAGAAGTGTGCTGCTATAGGGTGTACTGGCAGCCAGGTTACTCTTCAGCTTCTCTTAATGAGAACCTGGGAAAGAAAATGACTTAGAGGAAGAATTAGCTAAGGGGACACATTGCTTCAGTTACCATTCAAACTAAAAACTAAAGTACTGGTGGTTTTGTTTCTTTGTTTCTTGTGAAACCTTTGCTCACCTGCAATGTTCCATTGTCAAGTATAAAGCTTAATTTATTCCATCATTATGGCATGATGTACAAATAGAGACATCTTTTCTTGCTCCAGCAATACCTGCTGAGATTAAATTATCTTCAATGTTAATTCTTCTTCCCATATGCTTTTCAAAAACAATGTTTTCTAGAATTGCAAATGACTAACAATTTCTTTATGATTGTTGAATATCAGCAGCCATCTCCTGCATTTCTCCTGTAAAGCTCCAATAACTATTACTAATTTGAATGTATGTATGTGCAATGCAAAGCACAGTAATAACAGCAGAGCAACAAGGTCTCAGGCTGCAGCAAGTGAGGGTATGCCCAATGCAACAACCATAGACATAGAAACAAAGGAAAAAAATACACTCACCTTCAAAAGACCCCAGGTACATAGGGATCTCCCAGAAGATCTTTCTCACCCCCACTAACAACCCTTAAATGAGGTCTGGGGAGGGGTAGATCCTGGTTCCACCCCTTCCAGTCACTCAGGAGCATTGCACACACCTGAGCTCCCCTGGGTTGGCCCTGCCTTCCCACCAGGTGCTCAATCACTGGTTCAAGCCATGACTTAGCATTTCCACTGCAGTATATTCTTAATAAATAAAAGTAATTTTAAAATGTTATGTATCTTTCAGCAGTTTGAAATTCTGGACCAAAAAAAAAGAAAAAATTAAGTCTCATGCTGGTAATCCATGTGAAAGCTGCACAACAACAATTACAGATGTTGAAAAACAAGATAGCATCCAGAGATGCTATCTTCCGAATCCATTCTGAGGCACATGGCATGATTTGGAGGTGGGGCCAGTAGTTAGCCTTGATGCTCCTTGGCTGCTCTGCAGCTTCTCCCTTCTTCCTATCCTGCGAGTTTCATGGTCCAGCACGGACAATGTGGGGACACACAGCAGCAGCGCTGCTGCAAGGAGGTGTGGGCATCAGCAGCTCTGGGGGCAATGCAGAGTCCTTCAGGGGCTGCCATTCCCCCTTTGCTCTCCATCTCCACCAAGACCAGTGGCAGGACAAGAGGTGATGGCTTCCAGTTGCGCTAGGGTGGGGTTCTGGTTGGAAATTAGGAACAAGTTCTTCTCCAGACGAGTGGTGAGGCACTGGCACAGGCTGCCCTGGGAGGCAGTGGAATCACCGTCTCTGGATGTGTCCAAGAACCGTGGAGACATGGCACCGAGGAACATGGTCAGTGGGCATGGTGAGAATGGGTTGGGATTGGTGATCTTACAGGTATTTTCCAACCTTAATGATTCTATGGTTCTATAAATGAATTTTGTTTCATTTTTGGAATAAGTATCTTTTTTTAAAAAAATAAGGTTATATGCAATAAACACTTTGAAGTTAGTAGAGCCATAATTCTGAGCTTAATCTGCCTTGCAGCAAGTAATTACAGGCAGAGTGTTACCCAATTCGTAGTAATTCTGATTTCTAAGAACTCTGCTGTCTTGGTTCAAGAAATCCAATCAAATTGCTGTAAATTCCTGTGCTATTTGCGCCATCTGCTGGTCAAAGGAGATCTAAAGGGGGCTGCAGGAACCATTCTGGATGAGGATGAAGAGCCAGCAAAGAGGCCACGAGGAGGAAAGGCTATCCTGCCTGTCACTGAGCTGAGGAGCAGCTGGGAACAAAGCTCCAAGTAGCCATGCCCTGGAGCCGCCAGGTAGCACAGGGAGCCCCGATAGCACGGCCGGGCTGGGCGGGGCGGCCTGCGAGAACCCTGCGCTGCCTCCGCCGCTCCACTGGAGGGCGCCTTCCGGCCTACGGGGTTCCGGCCTACGGGGTTCCGGCGCGGCCCGGATGCGTGGTGCTGCGCCGGGGCCGCGGTTTCCACGTGTGGCTGAGGGAGGCGGGCAGCCGGGATGTCGGTGTCGGTGGCCGCGGGCAACCTGCCCATGCGGCTGCTTCGCAAGAAGATCCACAAAAGGAACCTGAAGCTGCGGCAGCGCAACCTGAAGCTGCGGGCGGCCGAGCAAGAAGGTACGGCGGGGCCGGGCGGGCGGGCGGCTTCGGAGCCTCTGAGCGCCGCGGCTGACGGCTGTTCTTCATCTTCCCTCTCCGTGCCGTGCCCAGGCCAGGCCTCGTTGGGCCCCCCGGAGGAGAACGAGGAGGTGAAGGAGGCGGCGGCCCCCGAGGTGGAGGCACTGACAGAGGCGGGCGGGGAGGAAGCGCCGGGCCCCGAGGCCGCTGGGGCAAAGAGGAGGAAGAAGAAGAAGAGGAAGGCTGCAGCTGGCCCCGAGGGAGGTACGTGTGGGATGTTACCTTGAAAGACACTGCGAATCTACCCCGAAAAATCACATCCTCTAAGTACTGCTAGGTTTTGTGTGCGTGTATCTGTCTGTATTTGAAGCTGGCACTCAAAGATAAATTATTGTCATTTCCCCAGAAAATGTCATGTAACGTATGCTAAGTGGGTTGTCTGCAAAGAACTTGAATGAATGTGGTATCTGCAACCGAAAGCTCCACAGAAACCTTGTCTCCCCTTCTCCTGACCCCTCCCACCACATGACATTTGTAGGAATCATTTATAGGGTAAAGGAAGCTGGTCCACAGCGCAGCTTTGGATGACAAACGTATTTCTCATACCCCTCACTGAGAACGGCTTGTGTTCTGTAAAATAACGTCCTAGGTACTGAAACTAAAAAAGCAAAAGCTGAGGAAGACGTGTCTGTGGAGGCAGAAGATGAAGAAGGGCAGGATTCTGGAGAGAAAGAAGTGGAAGAGGAGGATGAGGTGCCCAGTTTGCCTCTGGGTCTAACAGGTACGTTGAGTTCTCTTTTTTCACAGATATACAAAAATCCAAGTTCTTAAGCTTTCTTCCAGAGCGAGTTGCTGTTCTCAAATTTGCATTAAGAATCTGGTGTTTGAATGTAGATGATATTGGCAGCTGTAGAGTTATAATTCAGTTGCCATTCTTTGAGATTTACATTATATCTACACTGCTGTTGATTTTAAAATTACTAGTGAAAAACATTTAAGTATGGAAAAGAGTCAATGAAACAGAGTTGTATGGCTAATACATTGGCGTGAGAAGCAGTCTACTCATTCATTTTTAACAGGTCTCTATGGTAATCCTAGGAACACTTTAATACAGAGTGGCTTTTTAGCATCTTAAAATTTTACAGTAGGAAGGAATTATCAGGAGTCGTTTGTAAGGGAAATTCTTACTGGGTAATTTTGGGATGGACGGAGTTGAAGTAAGTGAACATTATACTCCCTCTCTTCAGGTGCCTTCGAAGACAATTCTTTTACTTCCCTTGCTGGTCTTGTCAGTGAGAATACATTGAAAGGCATTAGTGACATGGGCTTTACACACATGACAGAAATTCAGCATAAAAGCATTAAACCTCTTCTGGAAGGCAGGTAAGGGATGTATCTTTTTAATCACTATCCTGACCTCAAATGTTGTGTAAATGTTGCTAACAAGTTAGATGCAAGAAGTGTGACTTCTTGGAGCTATGCTGTTTTCAAAACGTTATGTATTTTAAATATTTTGTTTGTAGTGGTAAATACAAATTAGTGAAGTATATACATTATGTGTGAACAAATACTTAGGGTAAGTGCATGGAAATTCCTTTGCATTTGGCTTTGAAAGCAGCAAAGTCTGTTTCATCAGTCTCTTGTATCAATGTGTCTCACAGAGACGTAGGAGACACAGAGAAATAAGAGATCAAACTGTGAACCATATCTGTCATGGAACACTTAATTTTAGCTATATTTAAAACCATGTTATGTTTTCACATTGTCATCATCATTCAGAAGAGGATTCTTTTTGTTCTCTCTGTAGGATGAACTTAACACTTCTTTTCCTAACTTCGCTTTTTGCAGGGATATTTTAGCAGCTGCCAAAACAGGCAGCGGCAAAACTCTTGCATTTCTCATTCCTGCAGTAGAGCTCATCTACAAGTTAAAATTCATGCCCAGAAATGGTAAGGATTTCTTTCATTTTGCAGTTGAATTTTGCAGACATTTAGGGATGTGGCTGTGAAAGGGACTGGATGAGCTGTAACTTCTTCTTGGTCAATTAATGTGTTTTAGGGACAGGTGTTATTATTCTTTCACCTACTCGAGAGCTTGCCATGCAAACGTATGGAGTTCTTAAGGAGCTTATGAATCATCACGTTCACACGTATGGTCTGATAATGGGGGGCAGTAACAGATCAGCAGAAGCTCAGAAACTTGGAAATGGAATCAACATCATTGTAGCAACACCAGGAAGGCTTCTGGATCATATGCAGGTAGATAAAAATAACGATGCCTCTTACTTAATAAAAAGTAATAAAACCCTTGTCCCCATCTGACTCTCAATTTGTTAATCTTCTAGAACACTCCAGGTTTCATGTACAAGAACTTGCAGTGTTTGGTAATTGATGAGGCGGATCGTATCTTGGAGGTTGGATTTGAAGAAGAAATGAAACAGATCATAAAACTTCTACCAAGTAAGGAAAAAAAAAATCTTATCTTTCCTGGAAATTACTTGACTAACATTATGTCTTCTTTATGACTCAATTATTGTAAGAGAAGTCATTAATTTTTATAGTTCTGTAAATGCACCTTGAATTGACTGTCTTAACTCGGTCCTTTTTTCTGATAGCTAGCATATACTGTTTTATTTAGCATCATTTATCTGAAGGACACGGTTTTCTGTGTCCTTATGCACTTTATTCTGTTCACGTAAAAACATTTTAGCTTAATGCCTACAGTATCTTGTTCCTCTTTCTTTGCCTGTTTATTTTCTGTGATTCATTGTTTCCTAATCAGACTAAAATAAGAAAATAACGAGAAAAAGATCTATTGGCTTGCAGTTGAATTTTTTTTTTTCGTATCTCTGAAACAATACCTTAAGGAATGCCATATTTCTTTTCTTCACTTTCATGTAGTTATTCCATGTAATTAATGTATAAAACACTTCCCCAGAGTGATCAAGGCTCTTCCTTTAATTATCAAAATGCCAAAAAAAACATGGAAATAGCGTGTGAAGAGGCAGTGATAAATGTTTTGAGGTCCCACATCTTAAATACTGGAATTCAGATATGCATGTTTAAAATGCAGTTACATAAATCTAATAAATAACACCCTGGAAAGAATGCAAATGACCGACAGCTAAAATTAAAGTGAAGGAAGAGTAGGAAAAATGACTTGTTCTTTGTGAAGTGATAGGCAGGAGATTTCTGTATGTACCTTGCATGAATTTTAGTTTATTCTCTTGAGAAGGACTTTGTTTTAAAACACTCAAAATTAGCAAAAATCTGTCTTAAAATGGTGACATTGGTTATTCCACAGACCAGTTGGTACTGTTCTTGTGGTTGCAAAATGGAACAGGCTAAGTGCATTTTCGCTGCAGCCTTGTAATAAGAAAATGTTACGGTATCAGGCTGTATATTAATGCTGGGGTATGATAGGCAGACAGGTGCTTGAGTCCACCTGCTTGAAGACCCACTGAAGATGTACAGCCATGCACCAACATGCAAAAATGTGTATGTTATGGATTGTCTAAGAAAAGCTTAGCAAAGCTAAAGTGCTTTAAAATTTTGGAGATGGTGGCAACCTAAGTAAATATCATATGCGATACAGTGCACGATGTAACTACACCTGCCTTTGTTTATCTGTAGCGGTGTATTTTAATTAAAATTAATTGAAAAGAGGAGAAGAATCATTATGGGAAGTTTGCAGCTAAAGATTTTAAGGATTTGCGATTTGAATTCTCGTTTAAAGCATTCTTATAAACCGAATATTTTCAGAGCGCAGACAGACGATGCTTTTTTCTGCTACACAAACCAGAAAGGTGGAAGATCTAGCAAAGATCTCTCTGAAGAAAGAACCTCTGTACGTAGGAGTTGATGATAACAAGGAGACAGCGACGGTAGATGGTCTTGAACAGGTAAAGCACAAATCTCACTAAAGGGGTATGGTCTGAGAGCAAACCAACAAGCCCTACATTCTTTTAAATGGGTTGTATAAATACCCATCCCTTAGAGTATTTAACATCCTAATGGGCAAATTTCACAACTGGCTAAAGGGTTTTATTCACTCTGTTAGCTATGAGGTTATATACCTTTAGTCAATGTTTACAGGAAGGGTTATGTAAAAAATTCATGAAGTAATAATATAGTTACATTTTCCAGCTTCTATCTGTATTACATACCTGTCAGTATTACATTCAAAACCATTGTGTTACTGACTAGAGAACACTTCAGATTTCATTTTTTCTACTTAAGATAATGGCTAAATGGAAATGCACCTTAATTCCTGGGTTCATGCAGTTGACACGATGATTGTTGTTTTAAATACCAGTAGGTATGTATTACCTTTCAAGAGTAAACTAGCAGCAAGAATTTGATAAGATTCTTTGATTTCAAAAATTTTAAGAAGCTTATGCAGTTATTTTCCTACCGAACATCAGAAACTCAGAAGTTCTTGAAATGGATTCTTACTTTCTAAATTACTTTTCATTGATCACAGATTATTTTTTGAGTATTAGTTAAATAACTCTCCAGTAGAGAATTATTTCAAGTTCATAGAGTAAGTTTTTGCTGTCATCAATACTTAGGGAATTTCATATAACAAAGTGAGAAACAGACAGTAAATCAAATGTCTTGACTCTGGATAGCTGGAAAGTTAACTTTTGCCAATAGTCCCCTCTGGAAGTGTGGTCCATACTGTTGTATTTATTTTATAACAATATTTAAATAACTTCCAGGGCTACGTAGTGTGTCCATCCGAAAAAAGATTCCTTTTGCTCTTTACATTCCTTAAGAAGAACCGGAAGAAGAAACTAATGGTATTTTTTTCTTCGTGCATGTCAGTGAAGTACCACTATGAATTACTCAACTACATTGATCTGCCTGTTTTGGCCATTCATGTAAGTATTTTATACGTTGATGTATTTTTGGTTAATCTGGTAATGCCTGTTTCTGAACATCAGGCATGTATGCAGTTTCTCGGAACATTTATGTAGCTGAGATTTTCATGCCTTAAATACACAGTGTAAGCTCTGAGGGGTACCTGTTTGCTGTGTTAGCATTGCTGCTTCACTGTGAAATGGACCTTCTTGGTCTGTGCAAATCCCATAAGATTGAAAGATGCCATAAATTATTTCATATTTTTTGGCAGTGATATAATCTGTGAAATGAGAAATTACATCTAAGGTTAGAAACTGGCATGTTTTTTTAGTTTACATCCTTAATATATGCGTTCTTTTGGTTATTTTCTTGTTTTGTTTTTTACTTCTAGGGCAAGCAGAAACAAACAAAACGTACTACTACATTTTTCCAGTTCTGTAATGCAGAATCTGGAATCCTGTTGTGCACTGATGTAGCTGCCAGGGGGCTGGATATTCCTGAGGTGGACTGGATTGTCCAGTATGACCCTCCAGATGATCCAAAAGTAAGTTACAGAAATGAAAATACCTTTAAATCCTAGTGGTGAGTGTAGCTGCAGAGAAAACCTGAATCTTCTGCTCGACAGAGATCAGAACTCAGCCACGTTCACTTGTAGCAGCTCATTTTGTCTGCTGCTCTCCACCAGATCCTAGGAAGTGCTGCAGCTAGCCAAGACATAAAACATGACTCTTTATGGTACTGAAGTAATGTAAAATCTAATCAGCTAAACAACAAAACTCTTCTTAGGAGTTTTATTAGCATATTATATATGCATGCTTGAGTCTCGTAACAGCTTTTCCAATGAAAAGCTCAATTATTTAAAAATTAGAATTCTCTTATGAATAAATGTCCAATACAAACAAGAAAGACTTGAAAACTTAGATATCTTGACAAACATAGCACGCAAGTATATAAAAGTGAAGTTAAATTTTCAGTTACATCAGGCTAAGGTTCTTTTTTCTTCATTAAAAGGTAAGATGCTTCTAGTCAGGGATTTCTGTCTCAACTAGTTATGTGCTTTGCTTCATCAGCACTTGGCTTGCCTCATCCATATGTCAGTGCTAAGAAAAAGTCTTAAAACATAACTGATGCATGACACTATGTTAACTTTAAATGCTTTTGCCGTAAAGCTGCTTGTATTATGGCATACATGAAGGACTGTCTGGATTTAACTGTTTGTTATTCTTTGCAAAAGGAGTATATTCATCGTGTTGGCAGAACTGCCAGAGGCATAAATGGTAGAGGACATGCTCTGCTCATTTTGCGTCCGGAAGAACTGGGCTTTCTTCGTTACCTAAAACAAGCCAGGGTAAACTTACATGTAGAATGTATTTATTTTCTGTTTTTACTGTACAATCATAATTTTAAAGGCAAAAACCTTAATGATTAATGAAACATTTTAATTTCCAATCATAAACCATTTGGTTGCTTAGAAAATATTCACCTGAACATCTGACTCTGTTCTGATGACCCTTAGACTTAAAGGTGACTATTGAGCATGTTAATAGTTGCTTTGCAGCTGTGCAATGTCATTATTAAAACAAAAATTTCTTATGACCTCGTCATGAAAAGATACTGGGAGCTTGGCCGGCGCCGTTCTTGTTTTTCTATTGAAATAATCAGTTGCATTCTTTTCAGTTCCAAAAGAAAGGTAGCCTTCTCTCAGATGTAACCATTTTGATAAGAGAGAGCTGCTCTTAGATTCTTAGGGGCTTTCCTTGTGGGGTTGTTTACAGTCTGAATTTTTGTAATTTGTAATTAAAGCAGTGAAAGGGTTATAGTGTCTTTATTACCCCAGTTTAAAGGAAGTAATACTGGCTTATTGATGCAGAGGCAATTTCAGTGAATTTATTCCTGATAAGGGTTAGTAATATTGTCACCATTGTTTTAAGTAAAAGATGCCAAAAACCTAAAAATATGTAAGGTTTGCTTGTAATTTGAAGCATGGCCTTGGACTTGTAAAGATTTGTAAAGATCTATTGACAGATAAAGCTGTGTTATTTAAAAACATATATATATTATCTGTCAGATCTGTTCTTATTTCTCTTAGGTCTTACTGTTTGTAAGATAGAAATCATTTAGATTTTTTATATATTCATTCATTCTTCTAAGGTACCACTCAGTGAATTTGAATTTTCCTGGTCGAAGATTTCAGATATCCAGTCTCAGGTATTAAATGATGAAATTTAATATCCAGTACTAACTTGACAGTATTGCACCATATGCATTTGCTTGTAAGGATTGTTTTTCACATTACATTGCAAAATCATAGTGGTGTAACTATGCTTTCAGCTTTTGAATAGAATGTTGTCTAGCATAGCAAACAGAGTGTTTCTAGTAGCTTGTATTGAATGGTTATGTGCGCTTAGATGAATTCTGAGTATCTAATCTTTTAAGGTAATTTGTTCAGCCTTCAGTATACAGAAAGAAATCAGTACCAACACCTAGAAATACTAGTATATGTTCCAGGTATATTTTTCTCCAGCTGATATTAATGAAGTGTGGCATCAGCCAAACCTGATATGTGCTTCTATCCTACAAAAATAACCATGGAGGCCAAAGTAGAAAAGAATAGCATAGATAGTTCTATAGATGTGAATTTTTATTTTGGTCTGTGAATCATTTTCTTAAGAGCTGTGTAAAATTTCTTTGTAATAACTGAAATTTGAAATAGCAAATGCCAGAAGCAGTGAGGGCAGTCCTTGCAGAACCTCTGTTAGTTGTTAAGAATAGTTAGGAAGTACTAATGCTTAACATAATATTAGTATGCCAAACTACTGTATCCTCGAGGTCAAATGAGACACTCAGATGTAAACTTTGGGAACTTAGCCCTCAACAGATAAAACACGTCAGTCCACACTAGTGCAGTTTCATTTTTGTCTTAAAAATAAGTGTGTATTTTACAATGAATTTGCAGCATTATAGGAAGGACTATAAACAGAATTAAATGGAGTGGTACAGTTTAGATGTCTGACTTAACAGTGTCTTGTCATTGTGTGTTAATTCTCAGTGCACATAACCGTGGCTGTAGTCACATACTTCTCTTTGATAAGCTTCTTTACGACAACTTAATTTAATGTTTTTGCAAACTTTCGCATCACTGAAGCTTTGTACTATAATTCAGCTTCAGGCTTTAGTGCCTGCTTATAAAAGCACTCTAGATGCGTGTGCTCTGCTGTCACACTGCAGTCTTACTAAAGTAAATTGTGAAAGTCACTGCAATGCACACAGTAAATAACTGGCTTGCATGTAACATACTGTTACAGCCATAATTCCATAATGTAATGTCTTTTTTTCCCCCCCTTTCTCATCAGCTGGAGAAACTGATTGAGAAGAACTACTTCCTTCACAAGTCAGCCCAGGAAGCATACAAAGCTTACATTAGAGCTTATGACTCCCATTCTCTGAAGCAGATCTATAACGTCGGTAACCTGGATCTTAACAAAGTCAGCCTCTCATTTGGCTTTAAAGTCCCTCCCTATGTTGACCTCAGTATCCTTTTACTGCTATGTTTCAAAGCTGAATTCCTGCTTTAAAAATGTTAAATGCAACTTATGGACATAGCTATGCTATTTCAAATTCTGGGTTTTTTGGTGTTTGTTTTTTTTCCCAGTATCACTATTAATCACATACATGCATCATGCTCAAATAATGGTTTATCAAAGAAAATGTTAAATGGCAATTTTTCCAGTTTTAATAATTGTTTACAAATATCTGCTTTAATGTTGATATGGGCTTCAATTGCTGCAGCCTAGAAGGTACTGGAATATTGTGTACACATTGTTGAGTACTGTATTAAAATAGAGGGGCAAGGGCCCTTCTTGTCAAAGCTGCCAGTGGAGGGGAGGAGTTGAAGCAGTGGTTCTTCAGTTAAGTCAGTTGGACAGCTGGAAGAATAAAAGCGTTCAGTAGAATGACAGGTCCATCCATAACACAATTGAGTGTTTTGTGTAATACTTTTTTCTCTTCTTAATAATGCTTGCAATACCCAATCAGCAAGACTTCAATTAAGGCTTTTTTTAAGCTCCTTAACCCATGAAATTCCAGATGTGAACAGCAACCAAGGCAGAAGACTACAGAAAAGAGGTGGAGGTGGAGGATTTGGTTACCAGAAACCAAAGAGCGTCCACAAAGCTAAAATCTTCAAGCACATTAGCAAGAAATCAGACAATCGACAATTTTCTCGTTAATCGTGCATTCACTAAAATAGCTTTTTTCATTGGAGTTGACTGCCTTGATCAAAACTGCCTGGCAGTTACTTCCATTTTAAATTTCTCTGTTGACACTGTAGGGAAATAAAAGCTTTTGTTTGAGAACTTCTTAATCTTTCATTTCAGGACAACTCTTTGGAAAAGAGAATACAGATAGATAGCCAAACTTGTTGTAAAGAAGAAGATGGATGAATGTAATTATTTTGAGTCAATATTACAGATTTATTAAAGAAAAAATATTTTCAGCTTTTTATAGAAAAATTTGTTTTACATATACCCTTTTTACATAGACGCCTGGAAGTTGTTGGAGTAGACAGAATGCAGGGACTGATCCCAATGTGAGATGACTTGCATAGCAAGAGACTTCAGTATACTAAGAAATGCAGTTCATAGGTGCCTGAAAATATCTTTACAGTGTAAAAAATAAAAGGATTTTTGTTCACAAGAATCATTGCAGGGGGTTTTAGTGGTGCAGAATTCATTGTCCATCAGACATGGTGAAGAGTATGTTCTGTTCCCAAAGAATCACTGTATGTTTTTGAATTTAATTATGACTAAGCTCATAATTATTTTAAATCACAGTATCTGGATAGGAAATAGTGTCCAAGATAAAAAACCTAGCAACCTCTTATACCACATCTGAGACATGCTTAGAATTATTCTTTAGTATTATGATAAAACAGTAACATTCCAGTGAATTATTTGGTTTTCCTCTGTGGTCTGTTAAAATCTGGGTTTATGTCTAGTGTATCTCTTGTGAATAGAGGAAAGAAAATTAAGAAAAGCAGATGGCATGATTTGAAGGACTCAGCCCAGATTCAGTGATGGGAGGGGTGCTGGGCTTTTTTTTGCTTGTTTGCTTTGCTGTTATTTGTTCACATTATTTTCAAGTCTCTACCATTGTAGAAGTGGATAATTTATGAGGCTACAGTAGTGGTGGGGAGTAGTATTTCAAAAATGTACATCCATCAATGCAAGGAAGGACTACACTGTCACAGAGTGTGGGTATTTAGGAATCCGGGCCCTACATGATTACAGTGAAACGTGCTGTATTACTTTTTTCTGTATTATCTAGAAGACAAGCCAGAACCTCTTATGACATAAAAAAACCAACATTTGTAATTATTCCATTATGAAGTGAACCCTTAGATCTTTTGAAGTAGTATATTAGATTTATCTCGATGTGCGCATTGAAGTATTGTAGAAACAAGTGGCAGCCTCTCTTCTCCATAGAGGAACCAGCTCATTTAGGAGGGGAAGAGCCATGACCATTATGTCACTGGTCTTTACAGCACTCAGACCTCAGTGTTGCTTTTTTTTTCCCCTTTTACATGAAAAAGCTTTTAGCCCTACTGAAAAATTTTCAAGGGCTATTAGTATTAGTTGGATACTAAGAACTTCAAATACTGAAATTCTTGTAACTGCAGTTTGCATGTCTCATGCTTCCAGAATTAAAAGAAGCTGCACTGTAGGGTAAGCAATTATAATTGGGCACGTGATACCTAACTCATGGAGATCTAATCTTTGATTCTAGTTTTGATAACATTTATAAGTAATAGAGGTCAAGATAGCTCTTCATGTGTATTTCTTAATGCCACGTTTTAAGAATTATCTGAGATGTACAGCATCATACAGTTGAAGGGTTATGACTACCTTTGCAATTACGGTATGGGAATTAACATACATTACAATGACATTAACTCTGAGGGACTCATTAGATGAACTGCAACATCAATTACTTTGGGAAGAGATGTAAGTAAAGTTGCAGTAAATCACTGTAAAGATCAAAGTGCTTGTGGCTCACACAAGTAGTGTGATTAAAGAATGGAGTTTGTGACAGAGCAAAGCTGAGATGATGGGCAGACAGAACTGACCGGGCTTAAAGCATGTCAGAATTCCTGCCACTCTCAAAGTAGGCAAAGACCTACTTTGCAGAGAATTGTCTTTTAATGTCATTCCTAGTCATCTGGGGAGTGGAAGGCTGCTTTCCAGACAGCTAGACAACCTCTAGCTCCACCTACCTTTTTTCTGGGTGAGCTGAGGCACTGTCACTTTCTGAAGCCTGACGTTCAAACTGAAAGTATGGGTTTGGCATGAGACTGCCCAACTTCTCCCAGCTATTTTTCCTGTGTATTTTCTTGTATGTTGTTATACAAAGTAGTCTTTCAGATAATCTCAACTGGGAGATTAGAATACTGGATGGCATTGCTCCAGCTTACCCTAATTAAGTTTTTTTAATTAATGCATTCTGGATGCATGACCACTGCACATACTGAAACAACTGTACTGTCTGTTGTTTCTCACTGTAATTTCCCAATTAAGCCAAAGCAAACATCCTGAGTTAAGTAAGGGAAGAGAACTGCTTCAGCTTCCTGGCTTGTGCAGATACTATTACCTTTCTCTTTCTTTATAGAATCATAAATGAAAAATAGTTTCTACATATCTGTGTGCATCAAGCAGCATCTGTTCTGCTGCAGTATTGCAAGAAGTTTAAGAGATTGTCAAACTGATTGGAAATCTAACGTTTCCTTTGCAACTTAGCCTGTTATCAATCTTGTGAGCAGTTAATAGACCTCAGCCATCAGACTCTCAAGGCTTGGCTCATAACAGTGACTGATAGGTTGGGGACTAATATCGTATGCCTTGAGAAATTGCCTTCTCTCTCTGAGAACCTTGACAAAGAAATTGGACTCTTTAAACCACTTTAAAAGGGTGATCAAATCTGTCCTGCTTGAGCTGAAAGATTTTTTTGACAGTTCTCAGAAGTGGCCCATAAAGGAGAATCCCATTGCCAAGCTACTGCTCATAATCATGAGAAATCTTGTCATGTTACAGGTTTCTTATTCCATAATGCTGCTGAGTTACAGACAGGCACAAGACCAGTTAGGAAGAGTTGCCAATCAGATGTTTTGGGGTGAATATCACACATAGAGGACACATTTATTGATAGCGTAGAACAAGAACACTTGAGAACTAGTTATTATCTACTTATATCTGCTGTAAATAAGAAATATGTTCATATATTGGCAGTAATTAACTTTTTTGTTTCATGTATCAGAGCAACCCATGCTTTAGGTACCCTAATTATTTGTTTTCAAGCTAGCGATGGAAGGAAGCTCTCACAAGAGAAATGAAAAGTATAGACAACGCGAAATTAAACAATAACATTTGAGCAGAGGCATTTAACTTCTGGCCACTGTAAAAGAAGGCAGAGTACTGACAAACTACAGCTTGTATTTGTTCCACTGTTGTCTTGTTTATGAGATAGTTAATTTGACCTGGAGGGGATTTTATAGAAATCTAAAACCCTAATAACTAGAAAAGAGCCTATTATTGGTCATTAGGTGGTGTTTTCTGAAACTGAAATAACAATGCTGAAAGAAGCCTGGAATCAGTTGGTTAAAGATGCAAAATAAAATCTATCTCTGCTCTTTACTTCTGCTCTACTAGCTTGCTTTCTCTGGGTTATAGTTTCTTGGCTTGATGGGAGAATTCATACAACTGTTTTTGATGCTTCTATTTGCTACAGATTTATAAAAAACATTGAGCTGCGACAATTGCAATTAACCCTGTTGAACTGTGTAATGCTATAATGCAATGTAAAGCACAGCAGCGATAGCAGACTAGCAAAGTCCTAGGCTGTAGCAAGGATATGCTCAAAGCAGCAGCCACAAACTCAGAAACAAGGAAAAAAAAATCTGCTTACCTGTAGAAAGCCTCAGGTGTGCAGGAATCTCCAGCAAAATACCCTTACCTCCACTGCCAACCCTTACATGAGGTCTGGGAAGGGGTGGATCCTGGCTCCACCCCTTCCAGTCACTCAGGTGCATTGCATACACCTGAGCTCCCCTGAGTTGGCCCTGCCTTCCCACCAGGTGCTCATCACTGGTTCAAGCTGTGACTTAGCATCATAGAATCATAGAATCAGCAAGGTAGGAAAATACCTACAAGATTGTCCAGTCCAACCATCCACCTATCACCAATAGTTCTCACTAAACCACATCCCTCAACACAACATCTAAACGTTCCTTGAACAATTCCAGGGACAGTGACATGACCATTCTTTCAGAAAAGTAGCATTTCCTAATGTCCAACCTGAATCTCCCCTGGTGCAACTTGAGGCCATTCTCTCTAGTCCTGTCACTAGTTACAGGAGAGAAGAGGCTGACCCCCAGCTCACTACAACCTCCCTTCAGGCAGTTATAGAGAGCGATGAGGTCTCCCCTGAGCCTCCTCTTCTCCAGACTGAACAATCCCTGCTCCCTCAGCCACTCCTCATAAGGCCTGTGCTCCAGACCCCTCCCCAGCTTTGCTTGCTCTGGACATGCTCCAGGGCCTCAATGTCTTTCTTGCAGCGAGGGGCACTGCAAGAACTGCTAGAGGAACAAAGTACTCAAGGTGCAGCCTCACCAGTGCTGAGTACAGAGGGACAATTACTTCCCAGCTCCTGCTAGCAACGCTATTTCTGGTACAAGCCAGGATGCCATTGGCCTTCTTGGCCACCTGAGCACACTGCTGGCTCATGTTCGGCCGAGCATAGACCAATATCCCCAGGTCCGTTTCCTCTACACAATCTTCCAGCCACTCTATCTCTGCTACAAACAGGAATGCTCTTTGTTTCTGAAAAATTTGCTGGCTTGCATCAAAGTCATAAATACTGTAATGTTGCTTGTGTCAAATCTCTTTATTGCATAGCCATGTGGGGAAGAGATTACTTTTTTTCCCTTAGCTACCACAATAAGCTTTTGATACAGAGTTGTGAAAAGAGTTAAGTGGAAGGGTGCCAATAAGAGAATGGAAGTCAAGAGGAAAGTCAAGTTCCTGTCTAGATACACACTCACTTTGTTAATATCATACAGCTTAAGAGCTGCATTCACCCTTCAAAAATATCTAAGCATACAATAATAGCCCATCTTCCCAATTTCTTTTTTAAACTACAATGCTGAAAGATATAATTATCTGGGTTTTTTTTCTTCTTGGTCAGAATTAAAAAGCAGAAAAACATAAGCCTTGCAAAATCTTGCATAATTTTTTCCAAGCACTCATCTTTATTTTGATGGACATCTGAAGATATCTAACCATGCGTGGTTTTCTGAGCTCCTCTGTGGTCGGTTGCAGTCAGCTATGAGCATTGCGTCACAGGAATATTGTTTAATGTTACTATGCATAACTGAAACTATAAGTTCACTCATGGGGATTAACAGACCATATGATTTGTGTGAGTTATTGAATCTTCCTTTTAAGCTCTGGATAAGTGTTCATGATACATATTCACTTCTAATTAATGAAAGCTTTTCTGTGAGGAAAGAGCAAACAGACTGACTATCTTAGCTGGTCACACTGGCAAATACCTGCTGCACATGTTGTTCCAGAGGCAGCTGCCCTTTCTGCTTTCAATTCATACAGAAGCTGAAGAGGACAGAGCCCAGGATTTCTTACAGTGCCCACGTGGAGGCTGCTTTACTTTGTTATGAGGGATAATTTAAAACTTAGGACAAATGGGCCAAAAAAAAAAAAAAATTGCTGCACAGGTTTCAAGCTTGCTCGAATGAGAATCACAAAGGCATTTGAACAATGAGTTCCTCAGCAAACAATTAAATTAGAACTCAATGGCTATGGACTCCTAAAAAAACACTAGCATTTAACGTTAAAATACACTGGTGGAAATTCCATGCCTTCTACATAGTCAAAATAATAGTAAGAAGATCTTGCTCCTCCTCTGGATTGTCAGTGGCAGGAGAAGAAAAAGTAAAAGCCGAGCAAACTGCAGTTACTAAACTATAGATTACCAGTTGAGGTTTTCTGTAGGTCTGGTGTGTGTACGTGGCTGCTGTAACAGGAGAAAAGTGTAATGCTAGCAAATCTGCTACTATATAATCCCCTTCACAATCTTGTGCTGGCTTTGTCTGTGCTCAGTATGCGCATAACCCTGTGGCAAACCTAATTCACTCAGGTACACGAATATTTGCAGAATAGGGCTCATAGAAAACCCCATACTTAGCAGCTTGCATCCTCATCATTATTTTAAGTGGAAATTACTGTCTCAGATTTGGTCGTTATTACTAAGAAATCAATACTGGCTAGTATTTATATGACATCTAGATTTTCTTTATCACATTTTCAATCACACAAGTTTGGAACCAGCTATCAGAGGACTGCTAGGATTGTTTTCCCCATGTTTTTTAGATACCTACCAAATTAATTGCAGAATTTATATAGATGTGTTTTCTGAGGAACGCTTTATAAAGAAGGCTGGTTTTCTGTTTAAGGATCAAGAAAGAACACAGGATGGAATAAAACTGCATCTGCTAGAAGCTCTCACAGGACTCTTATTTCTATATTAAAAAAAAAAAAGTCAAAATAGTAAAGTTCATTGTAGTCCCTTTAAAACCACATAAAAATAACCTGCTTCTATCTCTAACATATACAAGCAAACCTGAAATTAATGTAAATTATATTTAAATCTTACAGATTTGCTATAAATACACAGCAAATAGGAATATGAACGCTGTCTCACCAGCTCATGTATTGAGTTGAAATTCTGTTATCTGGATGAATCATCATCCTCCAAAGCTGTTCCTATGCAGCATGGTCTTGAAAATGCTAGAAAACAGAGAGCAATAATGAAGTTGGTCTGCATTACAAAAGGGAGCGTGGACAGGAAATTTGAGGGTGCAGGGAGGATTAAGCTCTGTTCAGAACACTCAAGTTAACAGAAAAGAAAAACTTAATTATGATAAGATTGTATCAGAGAAGATTAATTTCAATGTCAGCAGCCAAAAGCGTGAGTTTTGAAGGTGGTGTTTGGTAAAGCGATAAGGACTGGGAGACATGTTCTGTAACTTGTTAAGTTGCTCATCTCTGCCACAAGTCTTTTTCTCTCTCAGCAATTCTCAGGGCACCAGGGAAAAGTGAGAAAAGATACAAAGAAAATGTAACGTATTTCTACACTCAGACCATAAGCAGGTTACTATTTCTTATCATTTGCATTTCGTATTCCCCAGGCTTCCCAGCCCACAAAAAAAAAAAAAAAAAAAAAAAAAAAAAACCAGGAAGAATGATGATATTTTGCATTTACTGACAATTCTATCACTTAGCTCCAAATCCTCAGCTACATATTTGCTCACTTTAAGAACAATGAAACAAATGGTGACACAAGTTATCTTCTGAGGATACATGGTACCACTCTTGGTTCAGAAGTCATTGAAAAGAATTAGTGAATGAAACATGGATGTTTGTTGCTTTCATTGCACTTAGACATGACAGCTATTGCAATACTGTATCTGTACAGAAAACTAAACTGGGTGGTCCTGTAGTTTCAGTAGAAGAAAAAAAGTATTTTTGATTTTCTGTCTTTTGTGGTGTGCTTTTTATTCTTACTCTTTGTAGCAGAAATGCTAAGTCAGGGCCTGCGCCAGTGATGAGCACCTGATGGGAAGGCAGGGCCAACCCTGGGGAGCTCAGTGCAAGCAATGCACCTGAGTGATTGGAAGGGGTGGAGCCAGGATCCATCCCTTCCCAGACCTCATTTAAGGGTTGGCAGTGGAGGTAAGGGCATTTCTTGCTGGAGATCTCTATCTACCTGATGTCTTTTGAAGGGAAGTAGCTCTTTTCTTTCATTTTTCTGTTCATGGCTGTTGCTTTGGGCTTGTTGTCATTTGCTGTAGCCAAAGGCTTTGCCATCCTGCTATTCTTGTGGTTCTTTTCGTTCCATTGTAGCATTTCACTCTTCAATGTAACATTGTTTTCTTTTCTGTTATTTGGAATACGTGAATGTCTGCAAGTCTGCACGCTTCTAAAATTCATTCTTATCTTTCTCACAGCATACCCTGTTCCCGAGACACTGTAATGCATTGCTACAGCCATAACAGTCTTAGAGAAGCCCTAACCCTTTGTATTCACAGGATAAGACAGCAGTGGGGGTAACTATTGAGGAAAAAATCTTTTGAGACTTTATTCAAACCTCTGTTACAGAACTAGGTTATCTCAGCCAAGGCAGAATAAAAAGTGGGAGACTTCAATACAGTTGATGTGTGGAGTGGAAAGTGACCATCCATGTATGGCACATGCTCCACACGCAATAAACAGGAGTGGAGGGGTGGGACACAGCTTCTGGGAAGAACTTTGAAATCATCTGGGCTGCTTTAATGGTGAACCACGCATAGTCCACAAGGCACAGGGGGAATAACATCCTAAAAAGTGACAAAGGTAACTTCACTTTGTGCGGGAATAGGAAACAAAGAAACAAAGTGTTGCTTGATGATTCTTTAGCTGGCATTTAAAAAGCAGCATTAATTACAATTATAATTAACAAAACCAGACACAAATTAGAAAGGAATGACACAAAGAGCATGGGAAGGCTGCTGTGAAGCAGCCACGTGCTGATGTTGTTCACCACTGTCTGATTGTTTCAGGTGCTGCTCGTTTATTGCTCATCTGGGGAGCAGAGTGAGAGATAATGTAAGTAGGAGAGCCTCCTATTTCCAAGGAAATGTGAATCACTGGCCTTCCCTCATCCTTTTTTGACTGCGAACAGCACTGGGGAGCCCTCGGCAGCAGCGAGTAGCTCTGTGACTGGAAAGGAGCCTGTGGTTTGTGAGTAACTTCCACCGCAAAGTGCTTTCAAACTGTGGAAACGGGACGGAAGCGCTTGTTTGGGGTTATAAAGGACTTCGGTGCCTCCCACGGACTTGCGGTACCAAAGCCGCCCTCAACCCTGCGGGCGCGGCCGGGCCGTGAGGGACCGAGGGCGTTCCGGAGCAGCGCGCAGCCCACTCTTCTCAGCGGCCGCCATGCTGGGGCCGCGCCGCGGGGCAGCCCTGAGGCGGGAGCGGCGGTCCCGCCTCCCCGTGCCTGCCACGAGCCGCGCGGCTGCAGCGTCATGATGGCCCTCACCGGGCCACGCTCTTTGGATGCGGGGAGAGCTGCAGCCCCAAGCAGGAGCGCTGCCCGCTCGGCCAGCAGCCTTCCTCCACCGTCGTCTCCTGGAAGGTCTACAAGGCGGCCGAGTTCTGCACCGAGGAGCACGGGAGGAACGCGGTGGTGCCGCTGCCCAGGTGAGGCGGAGGGGTGGGGACGTGCACTGCAAGTCTTGGGACCCATTTAAAAATTATCCTGTAGTTTGAATTTGCTGATGTTTTTTTTTTTCTTTCCTCCTTATAATTTTACAGGGTTGGGGTAAACAAAGACATAAACCGGCTGCTGGGTCATGTATGGAATAAATGTGTGCAAATGTTTCTGACCCTATGCAGGATCTCTGTAGGATCTATCGGTGATTTTAGTGAGCAGATGGTACGCTTGGGCTCGTTTACCTTGAGCAGTGGGAACATCCTGCTCACTGCATAGTCCCGAAGCAACAAATTATTTCAAAACTAGCAGCTGTCTTAAAAACCACATCCTCCTTCATCTTATCCTTAAACGTGGCTGATATTCCTGCAAAGCCTGGGGGTGTGGGAGCTCCTGTTTGTTTCAGGCATACAAAAGCAGTGTCCCCGAGGAAGGGCTGGGTGAAGCCCCTCGTACTGCTTTGAGCTGTACTTGACAGAAGAGCCCCTGTCTATGGGAGCTGAAGGCCCATTTTTGAGGGGTTTGCCAGTATGGCTATTACTGCAATATCAGCAGATGCTCAAGCTGGGAATTTTTCACCTTATATCTGCAGCGGTTGACACTAAGTTCTTCTGTAACAGTGCTTATTGAATCTGCAGCTAGTATATGCTAGCAACCTGCCCCATTGTCCCATCAGCCTGCATGTGTCCATATATGATCCCTGTGGATAAAGGGAGCTGATAAAAGGATGCATTTCTTCTCAGTTTCCTTTCTAAGAGACTGAGAGACTTTATCCCAGACGGGGGGGATAGCAGGATCCATTGTGCACCCTGGAACGGTAGCAGTTCCCCAAGGAATGATGGAGAAGAATCTTCAGATACATCACTACTGTTCCTTTGGCAAAACAAATTCTTTTTTTTTTTTTTTTTAAGCACAGATACACAAAGATAACATTGCCAGGGTAAGTGCAATCCTAGTGAGGTGACTGGGATTTGCCTCTCCTCATCTGGGAGGAGTTTGGCTGTCAGCTTCAGCACTGTCCCTCTCTCTGATGGAACAAATTCCACTCCACTTCCCTTGTTTTGTGCAACAGCTCACTTTAATTTTCTGCTGCTTCTTCCTCTGCTCTCTCTCCTGTTTCTGCCTTCTTTCACCCCACCATCCCCTGAGCCTGCAAGACTATTCTTTGTCACTCTATCAGTTCTCGCCTTCGGGTGCCCAGCAGTGGCTGTTCTGAGGAGCACTGGGGGGCTCCCAGCAGCCAGTGCCAAGGGCTGGCAGCACTTCTCAGCCTGAAGGTGTCAGCAACAGCAGCGATCCGTGCCACACGCAGGAGGTGGCTGTCAGGTACTGCTGGGCTGGAGCTGTGTGCCAGGGCTGCCATTGATGGCCTGAGGCATGCCAGCAGTGTGGCTGCTTAATTCTAGCAAGTAATTTTTATTTTTTTTTTAAGGTCATAGCTCTCATTTGCCAGTAGAAATGCCTGGAGAAACCAAGTGGAATGGTTCTGATGATAGCAGGATGTTTCCAAACACAGCTTTTCAGCTGACAGAGCCAGGCTGCCACCGCATGGGTGCATGGACACGTGGAGAAAGGGCAGCTCTCTGAGCTGAGAGTTGGCATACACAGAACATCTTTCTATACTCCTACAAACAACTCTTGAGTCTTTTTTGGTTAAGATTTGACTTAGGGAAAAACAATTATGACATAGACATGAAATAGTTCTTAGTTTTAATCTAGTACATAAAGTGATGTGGTATAATATAGTCTCTTTCTCCTTTGAAAATATTTTTTTTTACTATCCCTTGAAACAAACAACAAAAAAACTGCAGAGTTGTGAGCCTCAGTGTGATGCTTTATAATTATTTACTTGTTATAAAACTCCTTGAGAAGTGAACTATACAGTCATTATGATGTGAATGAACCTCATGTAAGAAAAGCTGCTACCAACA
Organism: Numida meleagris; assembly: GCF_002078875.1. Lineage (NCBI taxonomy): Eukaryota > Metazoa > Chordata > Aves > Galliformes > Numididae > Numida > Numida meleagris. Next base: position 63,315,332 of record NC_034413.1, on the reverse strand, counting down.
GCTGCACTCTGTCATACCTTCTTGACAGTAGGTAATAATTCCCTCTGTAAGTAGTTCAATTGAAGTAACTGAGACTGCTTGAGAGACAGCAGAAACTGCTGGATAATGCCCTTTTGATGAATCAAGTCATTTCTTGGCCAGCAAGAACAAGGCTGGCAGAATCTAAATGTCAGGATTGCTTACATGTAGCAATTACAGAGTCAGGATTACATTTCAGTGTATGGAATTAGCAATCAAGCTCTGTTGATGTGTTGTTGTCTTTCTCAACATAGTTTGTACACTGTGTAATTAGGGCCTGGACAAAGCCTATTAGTTTTGTGGGAGTCCTTCCTACTCCTTTGGCAACTGGGCAAGGTCCCAGAGCTGCTGGGGATGCAGTGCCATGCTGTGCCTTGCCCTGTGCAGCCTCTCCAGCCCATGGAACTTGTTAGGACAGTATGGGAGTGAGAAAGATTTTCCTTCTCTGAGGGAGTTAAGGGCTGAAGGTTAAATGTAGTACCAAACTGCCCTGTGCTAGTGACAAAGTCCCGTGCATGGCTCTTCCCAAGAGGCACGCTGATGGAGCTATTCCTCAGGGCTAACACATAATCTTTCAGGGTTGCTTGTCACAAACTTGCCCTCATGTCGTACATTCGTCCCTTGTTGCAGAGAGTGATGAAAGATGCGCGGAGCTAGTCCTCCACAGACAAATGATGTGATCGTTGCTGCATGAGGGGTGTCCCACTTTAATTGTCAGGAGAGATGTGATTTTCATTTTCCTCCATTATTTGCCTGCTCCCATAATCTGCTGCTCATGCATTCTGCAGCCATGTCCCGTGTCTGAGGGTGAAGACAGGGCTATCAGTCTTGAAGAGTGATGGCCTAGCCCTTGCCAATGCTTCCCTTGCTGAGTTGCTCTGCTCATATTAAACAGAAACCTTCCATGTATTCTGAAGCTTGCATAAAGAGCCATGGATGTAAAATACGTAGCTAATTTAACAGGCAAGGAGTACTGTCAGCAGTAGGAGTAGCTGATGTTTTCCCCTCTCATATACCTTCTGTGGAAGCCAGAGTATGAGCAGGAGGCTGATTGAAATGGTGTTTTTGTGGGAGCACTGAGCCAGTGGGAGTGAAATGCAACACACCTGGCATCACATGACTCCTTATTCACCATAGTTTGTCAGTCACAGTCAGCAGCTTTTCCACTATAATGAGAAGCCTGGGACACTTTCTTTCCTTTAAAATGGAAAGAACGGAGTTGGGGCCTTTTGTGGTAGGTACACAGATGTTGAGCTGTCATTTAAAAATAATACTTCCCTCAAACTGCCTTGCTAAGAATCCACGTTTTCTTTTGTTTTGAGGTGAAGGAGGCTTCGCATGAACCACAGATGGTGTTTACAGCTCCTCGTGCAGCTACTGCTTTCCAGCCAGATGCAGAAACATAGAAGGAAGAGAAAGAGGGAGAAAAAGCTGCTTTGATGGTTGGCATTTTAATTGGAGTTTTTGTACTGTGTGGGATCCATTTCTTCATCACAGAATTAATAAGTTCCCCTCTGTTCCTGCAAAATCACACCCATTTGGAAAAGCATCTTTCTTTGGCTTGGCTACTCCAACTCTTCCTTTAATCCTGTCATTTATACGGTATTTAACAAATACTACAACCATGCCTTCAAGAATCTTTTCCTGAAGCGGAGGTAAAAGGGGACAGAGAGGAAAATAATTCCTTTATTGCACAATACAGAGATTTCTGAAGGGAAATGTGCCAGTGATACATGCAGATTCCAAGCACAAGAGCTATTTAAGGGGATTTAGCAACAAAGAAGATTGAAGATGTTTGCATATAAACCTATACTTGGTAATACACATATGCTACTCCAGAGTTTGGCAAAGAAAGATGCAGTGAGTATCTCCCTTCTTTGAACTGATGTGTCTGCAAGCAAAGCATTGTATCCATCTAATGCCATGACTGTCAAATCTAACCAGTCATCTCATCCAGCCAACCACAGGTGCCATCCTGCAGCTTGCTCATCATCAGTAACAGCACCGATGGGAACTGCTGACTGACCAACACTGAAATGTTTGCGATGCGGGCAGGATGTTGGCTTCATTCCGGCGACTTTTTTGGAAAGGAGAGAATAGACAGAATGAACGTGCTGCGTTCAGTCCATTGCTGAATTTCTCTGAAATTAAGAGGGATGACTAAACAGCCCCAAATCACACCTAGGTGTGGCTGAGGGGCTGTGTTCTCTTGCACACAGCAGCTCAGGAGGAAGGGTTGGTGAAGGTCAGTTACGTCCCCCAGGTTAAATGAAACTTTAAAGCCAAGCGTAAAAGCTGTTCTGAGCCACAAAGGTTATACTTGCACCCGCTTGCAAAGGAGGAGGATGTAGCCAGGAATTTTTCACCTGTGTTGTGTTCTCTCACCCTGCAGAGCTCATGCTCTCTCTGAAACAGGCACGAGAGTTCAAGACAGATGCCTGCTACCTCCAGCAGTGATTGTATATGTTATTATTTTATGTTGCCTTAAGCCTAAGCATGCACGTGCTGTCACGAGCACAAAACATGCTGTTATTTACTAGCAGCAACACAGCTGTTCTGTTAGCTGCAGGTGAAAGACTGCATTGCCCCTTCTAGGCTCCTTGCATCATAAATGTATTCATCACTTCAACTGTATAAATTCCACTGTTTGTCATTTTGAGTCAACTTCTTCCTGTGAGATAGATCTGAGGGCAGCAATAGCTGAGTGAATCCAAAAATATATATATATATAAAATGGCTTGATATCTGGAACTTTAGAAAGTACCATAAAGCCGGAAGGCTAGTATGCAGTTCTACTTGGACTGAGACTGTTGCAAGTGCTATAATGCATCAGAGCTGTCTTCAGCTAGCCTGTGGAGATCCCCACCCTGTGGAAAAAAGGAATTTAGCTTCCTTAAGATGTGAATTTTAGGTTCTATAGTTCCACTGAGTTTTCAGTATAACTAGTTTTGTGCTCTGTCCCCCCAAGCAACTGTGACAGCAGTTTGTTAGTGATTTGTTAGTGCTATGCTTCCACTGAAAGAAACCTGACTTCGTAGCCAGAGGAGATGAGAAACAAGGGGAGCTTTCATTTCACTACAGTGCAGTTTTAGAAAGCTCTTCCCACTGTCATCTTCCCTTACTGGCTCTGTGCATGTTTGTATTTAGAAGAGCAGTAGCGCATATTCAGGATTTGAAACCCCAACTTTTAATTATATAGAATTTGATCTCAACCTAGGGGAAAGAAATAAAGCATCCAGGCTCACAGCCTAACCTGCTGTATGCTGCTTCCTGCTGAAAGCCAGACCAGGCACTGCCATTCTCTGACCTCCTGCACAGCAAGCACAGGTTCCACCCACTGATTTAGCTATCAAGCCCAATATTTGGTGTAGGAGGAGCATATCTCTCAGAAAGTCATCAACCTTGATTTAAAAGGTTGGAACAGTGGATAATTTTCTACCTCCCTTAGTACTTTATTTCCAGGATTAACTACTCCCATTATCAAAACCTGCGACTTCATTTTACTTGAAAGAAAATGAAAGAGTAAAATAAAGCATGCAGACATTCCTCTTTGTGCCAGTTCAAATCTTACGTTACTGCTGAGCTGTTGTCCTTGGCTTCAAGACAGAACAAAGAACATACAGAATGTACAACTCTGTGTATTAAGATGAGTGATAAAGTATCTTGAATAAGAAATAATAAATCATTTTTAAGAAGTTATTCTAAAGAAAAATCATTTAGCAGTGCTTAGACATAGTCATTTATTTCCCCAAATATGAGTTGCCAGTTTAGAATAAACCACTTATTTCTGCCTAAACACAGTGGCCTCCTCATTTTATTTCTTGATGCTGACTGCTCCACCCAGAACTTGGTGGGGACGATTGCTCAGCAGAAAAGCACTGCTGCCTCTTGCAGCAAGGCTCCAAGAACCCTGCAGTGCTATATGAATTAAGGCCTCAGGGGCTTTGTGCTCTTGGAATCCACAGACTGTGCAGAAATCCAAAGGCTTTGAAAAAAGGAACATAAAATGTTAACAGCTTTCTATGTCCCATATTCCAGCTCCTACAATGAAAGCCTCAATCTCTATTTCTAAAATGCTGTTTCACCTGAGAATTCCCAAGCCCTTCCTGCAGGAAGAGCGATGCAGGCAGAAATTAAGAACTTGGCCCTGAAAACACAGGCTGACAAATTCCCCCAGCAGCAGTGACGTGCAAGCTAGTCGCAGTCATGAAGAAACCAGGCACTGGCAGCCTATGGCAACGTGCTGCTGGATGCCTAGGAGCCACCAAACCTGCCCAAAGAGCTGGAAGGGATGCAGTTCCTGCCTGGAAAACCAGGGAGACCAGCCCACCACCCAGCCTGGTGGCTGCTGGCAGAGACTGCCTACACTGCAGCCCTGGCAGTGCACACACGGTGCGGATAAACAGGTCAGTGTGCAGAAACTTTAAATAAAAGACTACCCTAGGCATACGTCATCCACCACCCAAACAAGTAACATTTGTGTATCGCCTTATGTGTGTCCTACTTACATGCCTAATTTAGGCAAAGCTGGCTCTAAAGAGCAAATCACAATTCCCCAGCTGTCTGCTGTGCATGAATACCAACAGCTAAACAAAGTGGGACGTAAGATCACACTTCAACAAGCTGATTTTTCAGGAAGTAGGCTTAAAAGAGGAAGAAACCTTAGAAATAATAAAAAAAGAAACTGATCACATTTTAACTTGCCTTCAAAGATTATCAAATCAATAGTGTCTTGGCTTGTCTGCAAAACTGTCCAGTCCCTGTTATAATGTAAAGTGATGTCCTCATCTCTCTCCTTCGCTCACTGTTGTTGCTGTTGTTTGTACATTGTACAGGGGACAGAGAACACATGATAATCATCTCCTCATGCTTTCTTCTGAAATTAATGAGAGATGAGGGCATCAAATGCTTGAGTACCGGTTAGCTCTAAGAGCACCTTAGCTCTGATGTACATCAAAGCATCATGAACATTTCAGAGTACACATGCTTTTCAGTTAGTGCAGAAACTTCCCCAGTTACATGCAGCTAAGTAAAAGGAAGTAACCAGCATACTCAGCAGTCCTTTCCATACATGCATTTCAGAATTCATTGACTCAGCCACACAGCTTCACTAAACTGTGACCAATAAAAGTACTTTAAATTCCACAGATCAAGAAGTAACACCACAATTCTATAAAAAAAAAACATATGAAGTTATGGCATACATGGAAGCTCATTGCTTAAATGAAAACAGTAGCCACTTACTCTGAAAACCCCACTTAGATTACGATGCTGCCCTCCACTTTCAAAAACAGCTGTAAGCATTTCAGTGGAAGCCAAAACTAATTTGCTTGGTTCTGCTTAGCAGGATTGTCATATTTATAGTGTTAAAGCACCATGGATACCATTCCCAAAAATCATCTCCCCATGAGTATTCCAAGCATGATGTGTACTCGTTCCTCCACTGTAAAACTGACCAGGAGCAGTCAGACAGTAGCCTGACAGTCATCACGGAGACACAAAGTTTGCTATTAGCAGAAGTGCCCTTTCTTATGCTGTTAACTGATTTTTTTCCCCGAGTATCACAAGAAATACTACCTCCAATGTGCAAATTAGAAAGATAATTACAGTTTTCATAGAGTTTGTAGACCTATTTGTCTACTACTACCAAAGCTAACTAGAGAATGTCTACAAGTAGCACGCAATCCTGATTTCCTTCAGGTACTCTGAATTCAGCTTTGCCTAGATTTTTAAATATGTACAAGAGAAGCAACCTGCATTATATTCAGTCACTAGGGACTGCGGGAGAGTAAGGCATAAAATGGCTCAGGGTAAAGGTTCTTCTATCTTATTCTATCAGGGGAGACCTTATTGCTCTCTATAACTACCTGAAGGGAGGTTGTAGTGAGCTGGGGGTCGGCCTCTTCTCTCTTGTAACTAGTGACAGGATGAGGGGGAATGGCCTCAAGTTGCGCCAGGGGAGATTTAGGCTGGACATTAGGAAATACTACTTTTCTGAAAGAGTGGTCAGGCGCTGGAACAGGCTGCCCAGGGAGGTGGTTGAGTCACCGTCCCTGGAGGTGTTCAAGAAACATTTAGATATAGTGTTGAGAGACATGGTTTAGTGGGGTTATTGGTGGTAGGTGGATGGTTGGACTGGATGATCTTGTAGGTCTTTTCCAACCTAGCTAATTCTATGATTCTTTCTATTTGTACTGAAAGAACAGGAAAATCATTTCAGGTCGTCACAGAATCACAGCCTTGTTCACAAGAAGGCACGTCACATTGAATCTAGCCTGCCACTGTTGAGGTAGCTTGCTGCATTTTATCCAGACAGAATGTCAACAGTCTCCTTATCAAAAGCTTAACAAATGCATACACTTCTCCATTTAATGCTACAGAGTCTGCATAAGATCATACACAGCCTTCCACTGCTCTCAAAAGGAGTGGAATGAGGTGGTGAGGTGTGATGAACTTATACCATCTCTGTTGAGAATTCTGTATCATAACCAAACATCTATGCAAAACAAATCTTACCCCTCTGTGGATCAGCTCTGCGTACAGCACATTTGATAGCTTGTTCCAGATACCTAAACATCAAGCTTAACAAAAGCAGCAAGAGATAACATGTTACCAAATGCTATGTGACACATGAAACCATTTCTGTCAGTGAACATCAAGACACTACATTTGCAGAATTCATCTTTTAATGCACTTGTAACTCAAAATTGTATTAAGGCTTCTATATCAACCTTAAGTGTGGAACCTCAAAGTGCCATCCTACAAACACAATAGCAAAAGTTCACTGAATTCTAAACATCTTTTTATTTTATATTTGCTGCCATAGAAAGTAATCTATCAGCAGTCATCAGTGTCACTGGGGAAAAATAACGTGGTTCTCCTTTTCCTGAACAAAAGATGTGATGTACATTAAGTCAGTCCAAAATCCTGATGTTAAGTACAAAAAGCAACTGTTTGAATTATAAAATACTATACATACAGATATAAAAATGTTTCAGAAAGTGTTCCACGAAGTTTCTAAACTTTCAAGGACAAATCTTCATTAGGGTAGATAGATAGGCTGTGGTCTTCGAAGGTGAGCACCAGGTCATTTGAGTAGAAAGTCTGAATCTTTATCTTCCTATGTTACAGCTGACAAAGACTTAGATTTTCATCCCAGCCAGGGATAACACGATGGTTCTAGTGATTAAGGTGTTTTTCCTGGAGCTAGTAATTTAACAAGTGCATACTCTATATATAAAAAGGAAATTTCAAACAAATTTATACAACTTCTAGACTTTATAAAAATATAGATCTATATTTTTACATGAGAATTATCCAAGGTAAGTTTCCATTTTCTTTTGTCTCAACCATTAGAAATTAATTTTTTATTCCTTTGGAATCTTATCTAGAGTTTAAATTAAAATAATGTGAAGTTATTAGCTGGTGGAAAGTTTTGGGAACCATTTTCTGTGTTTACATTTAGCCAAAATTAACAAGCTACTGCACCTTGCAGTGCTCATTTTATGGTACTGGACATACTACACAGTCTGTATCTACTTACTGCAGAATTTTATGGTACTTCAGTGTTAAAACCCAAATATAAGCCATCTTCATTGTCCTTACCATGAAGAAAAAAAAAACCAACAACAAAAATAAATAAAATTAGACAGTATTTCTGTTTTGCTGTACTGCATTAACTCTTTACTGTGTAGTGGAGGAAATAATGAATAATACAGCCATTTGATGAAGTAATGTAAAAGAGTACATACTGGAAAAAATCCCAGACTTTACAGGTGTGTGTATGTATATATATATATATATATATATATATGTCTACAATTGCAGCTATAACTGTCACTTCACAAAAGAGACTTCATGTGTAGACTGAGCAATCATATAGATCAACTTCACCAGCTGGAGATCTTCAGGAAGAACTAGCTTTCAGCTTGGACAGCAGCATTTCGTTCTTACGACATTCCTGTTAACACAAAGCCAACAGATAAGGTAGTTTTTCTTAACCCTATTGCACGTATCTGCACATCAGCCAACCAAAGCCTCATACTTGAAAGATCTCCAAAATCCAAAGTAGTCTGGAACGAGTGATGAATTGAAGTCAATCCTTGATTCATCCACAATGTTATTCCAATGGTAAATTCATTAAACCTCATGACATACACGCCAAAAGGAATGCTCCTTGACCATTAGTCTAAAATTGTTAGGAGTAAATAGAGTGCATGCACCTATTTATTTCTAAATTGAATACATCTGAAATTGAGATTACTTTTCGGACATCTGAAAATTCACAAGACAGTCTGTCTGTGTTCAGGAAACCATTCTTGGTCAAGAAATGTGTGTACACAGGCATATACCATCTGTCTTCAACAGAACAACCCCAAATTTTGTATCTTTATTTTTAAAAATAGCAAGATTGAATCAAAGTTCTCTCACAGGGCAGTGGAAGACAAACGGCTTTTTTTCTGCTTCAAAAAAACCCCAAAGTAACAAAAACTGCCACGGCCACCTAACCTCTTCAAAGAGGATGCAAAACGCAGTCAGAAAAGTAGCTGAACAGTCCATCTTCCAGAGCACATCATCTAAAACAGGAGGGAGCTGCCTCAGAATAAACCAGAAACACTTTTTTTCCCCCAAAATACCTGAAGCCAAATGACAATTTTGCCTAGCAGCACTACTTTCATTCATAACCATGGAGACAGCAATTAATAGAAGCACACATTATGACAATAAACTCAAGAAAAGTGAAATGAATGAAGGGTTAAACAGTCCTTCCACAGCAAGTGGAAGGCTGGTTACTAAAGTATTTATGACTACAGAGACACTAGATTGCCTCCCATATTTACGCATTTCCACAGCCCTCTTGGCTCCAATACCTAACTGCTGCTCCTACATCTCTAGGAGATGCTATCTTGAAACCTAAATATACAACTTGCTCAGGAACGAATTAATACTTCCCTTTTAACATGGAGGGGTGCTAGCCAATCAGTGTCAGAAGAATTTTCAGAATAAAATTCAGAGTCCAAAAGTAATGTGGAAACACCCACCAAGAGACAATGTTAACAGGTAGCAAGCATAAGGAACACCTGTGCACAACTTGATGCCAAAGTCAAGCCAAAAGCCTACATGTTCAGAATCCTTAAAATCTTGAATTATATTTTAAAAGGTCACAAAAACCAACACCTCCAACATACAAAAACACTTCTTTATCCACTGACAAACTTTACATAAAACTCAAATGATTCTGCAGTCACGTTTCTCATCTGGAAAACTGGGTTTCTGCATATTATCCCAATTTTAGAGACTCTTTAAGGAGTAAGTGTCAAAGAGCACATTTACATTCACATTTACTTCAAGACAGTATAAATTCCTAAGTAGGAGGGATGTGAATTTCATGAATTTTCCTTCCTCCCTGTTATTCTGGTGCTATGTACCTCAGAGGCCTAAACCATCATCTAAAGGATACACGTTGTACACCCTAAGATTAAAAATGTAGAGCAGTTCTCATTGCCTCTCATAGTATTAGTAAACCTAAACCCATTCTTACTTTTAGGAATAATATTAGTGGCTCAATTAAAATAATCATTCAAATTCATTACTGAAACAACGTGGACCTGTCCTCTGCTGCCACTGACTTCAGTCAGGGTAGAATCAGTCGTGTTCTTCCAGAAAACCCACTTGTCTCCAGTTAGTTGCTGAGTTTGTCCCTAACGCACAAGCAAGTCAGATTCCAACTGCCTCCAATACCATTTGTTGCCCTCTAAATTCCCATTGAGTAGAAATGCAGTACGGAACTACATTATGAACCTTGCAAAAAAAAAAAAATGCTGATGATGAGAGTACATTTCATTCATTCTCACAATATGAATACCGCTCATTTCTATGCAGTGATACAGAACTCATTCCAAAGATGAGACTGTCCTTCCACATAAGCCAGTTCTAACTCTTTGTGATTTAAACACTGCTAAGTCTCCAGAAAATAAATGCAGAAAGTAAGAAGTTTAGACAAACCCATATGTTTAGAAATTTGCTCTTAACCAAAAGCAAAGTTTATAATCCAGTTCAAAGCAGTTACTGTATCTGAGCAGAACTTCCTAAACTACTCTTGATCAGTTCAAGCATTTGCCAACTTATGCTAGCAAAAAACATTCTTACCTCTTTAAATTCTTTCACTGTTTTAAAATAAAGCCTCTGTTTCTCTAGAAGCTCTAAGTATTCATCATTCAACTGATCTCTTCGCATTTTATTTTCTTGCTTCTTCTTTTCCATCTGTTGGTATACAGGAAGGACAAAAGGTCATTTACTGTGTAAGAAACACACACATGCACATAAAGCGTAAGAAATAATTATCCATAACAATGAGACAGATGCTTCATAAATGACATCCCTGCCTCGTGCTTTAAGCACAGTGAACATTTAGGCCAATTCTTAAGAAAAATTAAAAAGCTAAAGCTGACATCTCAGTCAGTGTGTATCAGAGTATCAGTGGCACTATAAGTAGCATTCAGAATTGAACTAAGCTCTGAGTCTCTGCAAGCCCAGAATTTTGTTCACCAAGCAGTCCTACATCAGTGATGACATAGTGAAATTAACAGCGTACTGTAGGCTTTTGATAAAGCAGCGAGACCTTGACTTGGTTGTGTAGGCTAGTTGTACCAATCCGGGCAGGGCACATCTTCAATTTTTCTACGTAATTTTTACTTGCTCAAGACCCACACATGAAAATTCTCTTTTCTTTTGTCTTCATGCCAAAGTTGTGACAAACATAACTCAAGTCCCTAAACAGAATGAAGATTAGCTCTTATTATAGAGCAGGCTGCCTTCCTCTCAGGAATAGAGACTACTAACAAGCACTACTTAAAGCTATCCCACTGCATGTAAATACATCCATGGACAACTTTAATTGGAGTAACTGTTGGCTCATATGCGCACGTTGGCCCAAGACCACTTTACACAAGTCCACTGAAGCTTCACTTTCACAGAACAGCCACTCAGTGATACCAGAAGCAATTCTGTCTTCTCTGCAGTAACTCTCAGGCACTGCACACCCACAAAGCCCTCTCACTTGATCCGTGGGCACAACATGCTTTTCTAAATCTAGTTAACACCAGAGAGCAAGTCTAACATAGGTACAGCTGTACTCATGCATTTTTCAAATAGAAGAATTCTCATCAACCTCAGAGACATCAGTGAGGCTTTGGGTACATACAGCTGTTTCAAGCATCTACATCACTACACAGCCAGTAACAAAATTAAAGGGTATAAGATTCCCACCAGCAGAGAGGTGTTAACAGTATGTATCTCTCTTCTACTCTCTTGATTAACATTTCAGTGGTGAGAAGTTTCTCATGGACTTGAAAAAAATAATACTTGTTATTTTCTTGCTTAATTTGCACCTCACATACTGAATTTCACCATGCATAGTTACTATCCAAGAGGCTTTTCTGAAATAATTTCCAGGTTCTAGCAGAGAAAGTGAGAAGCGTCTCAGACCTTCATTCGATTCTGTTTGATGCCTTCTACGATCTGCTCCATCTGTCGTAAGAACTGCTCACGAGAACCAGAAGATGCCATTGCTCTGGGGAAAAAAACAGCAATAAATGCATGTGAGACAGTGCATCTCATCTACCATTATCCTGTATTCTATGTAAAAAAATAATCTTTTTAATCTCTGATTTCGAGCAACAGTGCAGATCTTCAGCTGATATAAACTATCAAAGAGATGGGAACAGAGACTACAGAGCTCATCACAAGAGTTCTCTCTGACAGTTCAACTCTCTCATGTGCTTTCAAGAAATAAATTACTGTTAACTGACCAAGAGCACAAACTTGTAAGATAAGGAGCTGATTTGAAGATAAGGAAGATGAGTGGAGGACTAGGAGAACAGTCAATATTCTAAAACATTATTTTGTGTCCTAACAGGAAAAGCCCTGAAGTAATTTTGGGCTTGTAACGTATCTTGAACAGATAAAGGGAAACAAAGAAACCCCCACCCATCAATACAACCAACCAAGTCCCAGCTGTCAGTTACAGCACTGGGTTCTACTGACTGGACAGAATCAAAAGAATCTCATCACTGGCCAAAACAGATCTACAATTCCTGCTGCAAAGAAAAGCACTTGAAATACCTAATTGTTTTGGCCTGTTTCTGTTGTAATTAGAGTTTTTAATATGACAATACAAAATTAATGAAATAAAAACTTTAAAGTTTTTGAGCAAACACAAAAAGGCACGAGTGTATATGCTCGTGGAGGTGTATAGGAAGCATTTAGATGTTGTACTGAGGGACATGGTTTAGAGGGAAATACTGGTGAGAGGTGGATGGTTGGACTGGATGAACTTGGAGGTCTTTTCCAACCTTGGTGATTCTGTAGTACAGAGATCATTACTTACTCATCAGAAAAAAAGAACAATTTCACAACAGAATTATGGAAAGACACAATAGGAAGAATTCTTTAAAAATTAAGAGATCATCTCCCTGCCCATGTCTCTACTGAACTGCACTGCTGTGACAACAATCACACTGGACTTAGTTTTCCCCTAAAGTAAAAAAAAACACCAGAGAGAAATAAACATTTGCTGCATCACAGATGGGTTTTTGACCCTATGTGTCCAAATGAACCATGATTTTACTTAAAGACTTCACACTTCATCAAAGCCTTTAAATACTGAGTTAATCTATAAAAAACAAGTCTGAAATACGTCTGAATCTCATGTTTTATATAATATGTATTATATATATTTCACAACCACAGCTTGGCAAAATGGAAAAGAATATTTCAATTAATGCCAGGAAAATTATGACTGAATTTTGTTACGCAACAACAACTGTACAACCAGATATTAAAAACATATTTTGACTATAAAATTTAAGTAATTCCGAGTCTGAAATTCCCCAAACACTGGCTTAAACGGAATTAATAAACTATTTGATTAAATAGTTTAAGTTAATAAGATATTCTAACACATTTTTAGAGTCCGTAACTCATGCCCCCTCCTATTTTTCCAACCAGCCATACTACTCATTGCAACTATCAAGAGAAAAATGACCATTACTTACTGATGAAAGTTGTCATGGATAGAATTCAGTAAATTGACCTGTGAATTAGAAAAAAAAAAAAAGGAAGAAAAAATCTGATATTCTGATGTAACTATGAGTAGCTCCTTCTACAAGATACTGGCACCGCACTTCAATAAGACAACAAGAAATCTGTAACAACATTAACAGGAGTATTTTGTTGCTCATGGTATAAACTCACCCAGCTGATTAACGTGCCTTTTTTTCTTACTTTCTGAAGATTGCTGAGAGCATTAAAATTCACTAAGTAGGAATTAATCAGATTCCTCATGGCTTTCAATACTTCTTCCAACTCTCCTGCAGTTAAACCTTCCAAGCAGTTTCTCCTTATGATGAATACTTGGAAATGTTCTGTACTGAACAAACCTAAGCACTGCAAACAGAACCATTTCCCTTAACTGCCATAGAAAGCTGAACTGACCTCCCTCAAATCTACAGCCTTCCAAATAAATGAAACAGCAATAGGTGCGTGCACTGCAGAATCTGCAGCTGGTCCTGATCTATGAAACAAATCCTGAACAGATTCAAAAGCTACAATACTTAAAGATTCCTGTTACTCAGAGGAAAGAGATCATTGCATGACTCATTGATATTTGCTGAATCCACACCCCTGCCCTGGAATACTTCCAATGAGCTTGTGTTTAAGAATGCAGTTCTACAGTTTGTATCACAAAACAGTCAAGTAATGAAAAGTAGCATTGCACAACTGCTGCGCAGTAAGAATGCTGATGTGCTACACTGCGCAACAATAAAGCCAGACTATAAAACCCGTGAAGCAAAGACATAGTGAAAAATTCAATTTAAAAGCATTTTAATAATTGATCTTTCAAAGTATGATTAAAACCATCAACTGCATGAGAATAGACCTTCCACATCAGAACTGTAACCTTCACAGTCATAATTCCACTGTATTGCATTTCCCTCCGTTATAAAATTTGCTCAATAAATTTTGAAGTAAAAAAAATAAAAAAAATAAATAAATAAGAGTTAGGTGTTCGTAAACACAGAAAATAAAAACAAACAACAACAAAAAACAACAAAACCACCACACCGAACAAGAAATCTTCCAGAAATCTTCGTAAGACAATACTACATACTTAACAAAGCTAAGGCTGCACAAGAAGCCATTTAGACATTTCTCTCATGATTGACATCAAGCTAAATGAAACACCTGATCTAATGAAACACTTGTCTTATTTGCCTTTTGAAATTATATCCATGCAAGTGAAACTTGGAACTTGGAAGTTACGTGCAACTGAAGTTAACTGCTGAAGAACATTTCTGCTTCCAGACAGACTCCATCAGTTGTGTTGTGGCAACTAACTGTCAGGATCATGTGCCCTCCAAAGAAGCCATATAAACTACTGATTTTCTAAACTGAAAACCACCTAGTACATGTATTAGAATCCACCACTTACGGGAAGGAAATGGTCGTTCAATAACTTCAAAAACAGGTGTCTTTTTATTGTCATAAACTTGACAACCACTTGCTCTCACAAGCTAAGCAGAGAGAGATTTGCTCATCAAACGTTACTCGCATTTTGTGTACACAGTGAGCAGTTTAAATATGCTTTACTAACAAATGTACTTTTTACAACACAGACCATTACCACATCAACATCAGAAAGACCAATTGTCTCAATTTTACTTTCCAAGATTGTTAACTTTGCTCTGACATGGCTAAGTAGAGAGTTTTTACTTAGCTTCACTTTCTCCTTCTCCGTAGACCGAATATGTAGAAAACAGCAGTAACGCTTTCTTACCTCCTTTTCCAAATATACTTTTTTATCATCCAATGTATTATAAAGAGTAAAGAATTGCTTCGTTTCTTTGTGAGTTGCTGAGACTGAAAAGAAAAAAAAAAAAGGGTAGAATAATAAAAAAGCATGAGTGAGTACATGTACTCTGCAGGCTTTGTATAATACACTGCCATCAATAATGGAACACACTCTTCAATACATTCTGGAAGAATATTTCCTCTGCATATGAATCTCCAGCAGGGTTTGCAGCTATCATTTTATGAGAATTGAACTCCAGAACAACACAGTTCAGTGTTTAACCCCAGCTGCAGACAGTCCTTTAAGCAAATGTACATTGGCACTATCAGCTGTGCTTCCTTACCACTCTTCATTCATTCTGCCTTCACAAGCTTTACCCTTAGACCATACAGGCTGCTGTGCTGCTAACAGTTGCCCTAGATAACTTGTGCACTGGTGGGTCACAGAGTGCAGGGGTACAGATTTTCTGACAGTACTGTGTGGAAAAAACAGAGTGCATTAAACTGCATCTTCCAACCTACGAACGTGCAAGACGCCCAAGGAGGCTTTAAAACAGTGAAAGCTCTATTTCCCTCTTTACCATATCTTTAAGCTGATAGAATTACATGCTACCTTCTTTTCAAAAAACGCTATCTGTTGTGGGTGAGCATAGCAGATGTTGGTCACAGCTCAGTAGGGAAAGCAAGGCTCAGACACACCTTCCCTTTGGGCCTACAAGATGATGACTGATACTCAAATCTCAGAAACGTTCACCTCTTAAATTCTCCACTGACTAAGGAAACCGAAGATGGTGGGAAAAAGCTCAGCAGAGAAGGACAGCTGGCAAAAATTACTTCAGTTAATATATTAAGCACGGTCTAGAATCCTGAACCCAAAAAAAAAGTAGGGGTTGAAAAAGATCAAGTGACTTAATGATGAAAATTATTCCAAAGGTCACAAGTAAGCCAGCTAAACTAGACTGAAGTCATCCTCAATATATTAAACTCTAACAGCTAACAGGTTGTCATCTTTAAATAAGATCTTTATTGAATTAATACATTGGACTAAGCTTTTGAATGGAGCCATTAGCAGGCAGCACAACTCTCCTGCCATGTCATAACACCATTAAACATCCAACTCCTTAAAGGAAGTCCCACTGCTTGATGACATTTGCCAGCTGAAACCAAACAGCTATTTACATCTCAGAGTTGAATGTTTTGGTGACAGAAATCCAGCACTGACTACTTCTGCAGCATGAGCTGTAAGTGAGCAAAGAGCTTTTCCACTGCTGCAATTGACCCACGTTCTATGTGTGCTGTATCCTAGAGAAGCATTCTGAGTACTCAGAGCCTAAAATCATCAAGGAATTCAGGAAAGGCTGGGATAGGCTGGAAAACTAGTAAGGACTGTTCAGCATGCTCAGAGAGACTTTCCAACTGCTGCTGCTGTGAAATTAGACTGTTGCTTGAAGAACTGCATGAACAGAAGGACCTCCAATGGGCTTATACTGTCTTTATTAGTTCTGTTTTTGCAGGACTTTCTGCCAAATTGAAGTGTTTCCCAAACCTCTCCTTTCCTGCAGCTCTTCCTTATCTTGTAGCAGCTCTGGTAGTGACAGAACTTTTTTAGGTGCAAGTTCCATGTGCTGACCCAGAAGAAATTTTCAGGATTTTCACTACATTAGCTAATTACATCAGCTTATGGAATCTCAAACCAGAGCCTGTGTAATGTAAGGAGGCCAGAGAAAGAATAGGAAAGATTCACATTAACCACAGCTTAACATTTACAAGGGGAGAGGCTTAGGTAAAAAAAAATAAAACGTGTGCATATATATGTTTATATTTAATAGCAGGGAATATTGAAACTTGAAAGCATCCCAGTACAGAACCACTGAGTTTGGAAGGTACCTCTGAAGGTTGCCGTGTCCGAAATACCTAGGACCCAGAAGTCCAAAAACCTGTTTTTGGCAACTCTAAAGACCTCCTGAATCTGGCCAAATGAAAAATCTCTTAAGAAAAAAAAAAGCCACAATTCACAGGAAGATTTGCTACAAGTTTTCAGTTCTATCCTCTAAAATATTAGCCTGGACAGTGGACGTTCCTGTCCAGGAGACTGAGCACAGTGTTATTCTGTTACTGCATTTATTTTGTGCTACAGAAAACAAAGCTTCATGAAATTCAAAGTGACTTAAATCTACTTCATTTGTACATGGTGAACTAAGGACTTTCTAAACACACTGGACATTGACCTATATGACTGAACCTGTTACAACCAGAATTTACTCCAAAAATCTTGTCCATCAAGTTTTGCCCACAAAAGAATTCTTACAGCCAGCTTGTAAAACCTGGAAAATAGGGTATATAATATGAATCTCAAACAACCCCTAAAATCAACAGACACAGCAATTGCTGTTGTTACACACCAT
Organism: Numida meleagris; assembly: GCF_002078875.1. NCBI lineage: Eukaryota > Metazoa > Chordata > Aves > Galliformes > Numididae > Numida > Numida meleagris. The sequence goes on along the minus strand of NC_034413.1, from coordinate 63,298,059 downwards.
AAGTTTAAAATGCAATTGCCCTCCTTCTGGGGCTTTAGTCTTCAGTATTGTGTTCCTGCTTGATATACATACCCTGACTGTAAAGTTCAATAAATCTCTTCTGATACTGTGTTAGCTCAGCTCGGCTGGGTACTTCATCAATCTTGCGCTGTAAAATCGCTATTTCTCTGTTTCTTCGTGCCTGAATAGAAAGTTAGGAGGGGAGAAAACAAAGCCTCTTCTTGTTCTCTTCTTAAAATGGATGAAGCCCCCCAAGCAGTACTTAGTTACTAAATAATTAATATTTGTTGGGTTTTGCTGTTTTTTTTTTTTTTTAAATTGTTGGTTGAGGCACAATATTATTTTGTAATTGATTTGACACTTTTTAAAATTACAACAAAAAGTAAAATCAGTATTAAAAGTGACAGGGTAAGAAAAAAATTAATAGTTTTGTCCAAGTAAATTTACAGACTTACCAACAATAGCCGGATCTTTTGCAGTTTTTCTTTCTCAGTTTTGTACTGCTGGTCTATAAGCTTATTCGGCTCCTAGAATTTGAGAACCCCAAACAACTGTGGGTTACAGTGACAAATGAGAACTGCAACTACAAAAATGTGCACATTGAGCTTGTTTTCTGCATTTCTCTCTTTCACTGAATGGCTCCCCCTAGAACACCATCATCGCTTGCTATGTTTTTTAAACAAGGATTCATAATCTGCATTTAAAAAATTGACATATTTCACTGTAAACAAGCATTGTGATAGGTATTAAGGATTTCATATTTTAGTTTCTAAGACTTGTCAATTGTTTCTCCACTACTTTGCAACAGTCACACAAAATGAAGCCATGTATCCAAAGATTCTCTGTAACTGCTGTGCAAATGTTTAGGGTACACCTTGATTCATAAGCAGGGTTCACAGAATCATAAAATGGCTTGGGATGGAAGGGACCCAAAGGATCACCAAGTTCCAACCTGCCTGCCACAGGCAGGCCCACCACCTCCAGAAGGTTAAGGAAAAACACAGCCCAGGACAGAATGCAAACCCTCTGATACGTATTCCACGTTTGCTGGAATGTGCATGATCATTTTTTCTTCTTTAAGTTATGTTTTCATTTTTTCATGCTGTGTTCAGAAAGACAGCAGCATCACTGAATCCATAATCTACCCGATTTCTAAATATATCAAACGTTTACTCATTGAAAATACAATTAAGTTGAGTGTTTCATTTGCTGTTCATTCATTATTCATTGCCATCAGTTTGGTTGCACTTGTGTTAAATCCTAATTTCAGACAACTGCTAACTGTATGCAGTGTTCTGCGCCACTGAAAACCTGCGCTTCCATCCTTGAAACATATCCACCTTTAAGGGAAAAAAAAAAAGGCCTCCAAAACAAACATATTTTCTGAGGAGGACCTGTTTATGCCATAAATATGCACTACTTGTAATACAACATCCAGAGATTCTTCTCTGATACTACAAAGAAAAAAAGTAAAAGGGACAAAAGCATCTGTGAGTTTGCCCCATGTGTTCTAGCAAAATGAATGAAGAATACTGTGGTGAATTTTAGTCTAACGTACTTCACTGTTTATTAGCCTGAACTGTGGCTTTACCAGTGGTGGAGAACAGAATTCTGCAGAAATTGCAACAGGTCTTTCAATCCTTACTAGAATGTGCCCAGATCAGAAGGACATAAAGCAACACTTTAACACACAAATTGAAAATAAGCACTCAGCACACTTGCTATTTACCTCTTCCTCCCCATTTTCTGCTGCCTCAGCTTTCAAATTCTCAATATCTTGTTGAAGACGCTCCATTTCTTCCTATTTAAAAAAGAGGAGTTAATATTGGTTTTAATTGAGACCTTTTCTCTTAAAAGGGGATGGCAGAAGGCCTGATATCATACAAGTGTAACAAAGTTGTGGCACTGACAATACACTTTGTTTTAAAGTTTTTAAAGATCCAATAGCAATCCCTGCCCTAGGGGTTAGGCATCCTTCACAACTCATTACATGAAACTCAATATCTACTTTTATCAAGCACACAAACAGATCTATTTCTTACTTGTAAATATACTTGCTAATATACTTTGCCAGCTAAAACATCCGGTGAGTGACACAGAAAATGAGAAGCTGAGGAAGCAATGAAATACTACAATAGCATCACAAAGAACTGCAATGGATGGTATTCATAACAATGAATGAACCTAAAGTTAGCTGCAAGGTCATTTCCATCAGAATTCTTCAGAGTATTCCAAAATGGTTTGAACAGGAAAACAATGTTTCTCTGCTCAGTATCTGCCAGAGGGCAGTATGCCTTTTCACTTCTTTTCATTCCATTAAAAGACATCCCGTACTGTTTAAATAGATGAGAATGAAAACAAATCTCTCTGATCATATTTCTAGGCAGCCCATAAACACAACAGTAATACGCTATAATTAAACAGCCAAGCTGAAACGCTACTCTGAAAAGTGTAATAGATTTATCTCAGTCTTTGTATCTCTCGTGGTTTGCTCCAAAGCCAGGGGCTTTCAACAAGGTTTCCACTTTGGCACTGGACTCCTCAGGTCATTGCTGGCTCATCTAAGAAGATGGAATGGGGGAGACAGGAAGAAAGGACTAAATGGGAAAAAGTATAATCTTTCTTTACCAAGCTGTAAATGAATTGTCACCTAAGAAACTAAAACTTACCCTGCAATGTGCTTTGAACTCTTGCTCCTGGCTTTTGAGCTTTTCATTCATGGCTACCAGTGTTCGCAGATTCTGTAACACGCTAAATTTGAAGATCCAGAAAAATTGCATTAGTCTTTTCGTTTCTAACTTAAGCAGATGAAGAACTAAAAGACATTGGAACAAGCTTAGTTCTATACAACTTTCCAGTAAAGTCTGTGTAAATTAAAAATCCAAATATCATGATAGTATAAATAAAAATCTGACACTACCTGAAATATTTTGATGTTTTGTGATATTCTAACCTCATTATTGTGGAAGTTTTGAGAGAGCATCCTATTTAATTTATGCAAGATAAAGGTTTCAAACAAAGAAAAAAATAGGAAGGCCTCAAATACTTTTCATGCCTGTTTAGCGTCCTTCTGCTTGTACTGTATTTAAATATCTACAATTATTTTCAACTACAGATTGAGATTTTTCACTCAGAATTAATTATTTGGTAATCTTTTCCTGACTAACAGAAGGAAGCTAGAGTATTTTGCTTTTTAAATGCTAATTCTTTGCTTAGCTTCTAAAAGGAAGACATAATGAATGACTTATTTTAAAACCATCATTTTTAGTAACTTCAAAAGTCACAAAGGAGAACAAACATGCAAACTTACCTAGAGTCTGCTTGGGATTCTATTGTTTCTAAGGCTGCTAGTTCCTTGTCCAGCTTTTCACTGTAACTCTTGACCTAAGAATTGTAATTAATAGTAATCCTCATAACAGTATCATAAAACAGGTCTCCCTTTCTAGGCAATGTAATAAATAAATACATAAATCAATCTGTTTCCCTGGGACCAGAAATGCAGAAATCCACAACCCCATTCACAAACTCAAAACCCTCTTAACATAAAAGTTATCAATCAGTTTCCCCATTTAATACATCCCTCCACACAAAACTTCTTAAAAGAATTCTCAGAAACAATTCTGCTACAATCAGTGCACAGAAAAACAAGCAAAAAAAAGATTACCTCAGTTAATGTCTTTTTTGCTTCAGTACATTTTGCCTGTAGATCAGCACATTTAGCTTGCAGCTATTAGAAAGAGAAAGAACAGAGTATAATTCTACATTCATGCCAACTACAACTGTAATAGAGAATAGCAATATCTGAGATGTTAATAATGGTTATCTGTAAAACAATAGGCAAACCATCACAATCAAGGTCTTTTCTTGCCCGAGTCCATTTTGTTCTAAGTACTCTGAACATTTACTAGCAGCAAATACTTTCCACCCATCCTACTTGATGCATTAGGTCCTAGAATAAACAGCAGCTTTTACAAAAGGGATTCCAGCAGAAAGCTAACTTATTGGACTGAATCTCTGCTAATGTGCTCAAAGTTATCTAGTCTGGCTATGATAGCCTACTTTCATTCCAGGCACAGAAGAAAGTCCCATTTTTTACTTTCCCAAATAAGCTAGGGTGATTCTAGACTTACATAAAAACATCATGAGACTGTACCACAGAACTGTCTAAGCAAGCAATTGTGTGACTTTATTTTGGGAAACTATGGAAAATCCATTAAGGTGGCAGTTACCAAAATGCCACAGTCTATTTCACTTGTCAGATAGCTTAGGGGCTAATCTTACATCAATATCTTTCTCTAAAGTACTTATAGTTTAAGGTAACTTTGCAAGCGATAACCATAGAAGCAGGACAAGGGCTAGAAAAGATAAGACGAAGTGCTGCAAATGAAGAAATGCACGTTTGCCTTTCTGATTCACTTCTTTTCCTGATGTTTTATTTGCCATTCACAATGTACAGCTGTGACCCAGCACCTCACTCATTCCTATCCACAGGGAAATTTATAACAATTTTTTTTAAAAAAATAATTTTCATATTTTTCACCAATAGGCCAAATTATAACTGGTTGAAAAAAATCACAATTTAAGCTTGAAGTCCACAACTCATGAAAACTGGCACAAAAATTAAAGAGCTATTTGATAAGAGAACTCTTGCCAGAACTGACTGCAGTACTGAAGCGAGAATTTCACAATCACATTTTAAGAGGAAGTCTTGACTATCACTGATTTCAGCTTCTTCTGTCTTACCCCACCAAAGCTGTCTTCGGCAAATGGCAAAAATAAGATCAGCTAGGAAATTTTTACTTTAGTGCAGTGATGAAAGAATTATATTTGGCTTACAGCTGTCAGTACTTCCTTCCGTACAAAAATGCAACCCAGACTGTTATGTACTGAAAATAAGCAATACAGAATTAAATGGCCTTCAATTGTTAAAATGACAGAGAGCATTACAGGACTTAGAAAATATTTAAGTATTCCTGTGAATACAAAGTTCATTTGGCAGCTAAAGGTAGTTTCTAATTAAGTAAGGACTCCACTGCTCTCTCTACGGTTTACAACCTCATTTTCTCTCCACTGTAAACTGCAGCCTTCTCAGCAGTATGTGGAAAGTAAGCAAATACATTCATGCATACACCAGGAAAACAGGTAAAGGAAATGACATGCACCAGAAATGGAAAGGTAATCCACTAAGCATACACCAAGTTACAGGAATATTCTGTGTTACTAATTCAGCAGCCACACTATGCTACAATTCTGCAGAATGCCAGAACTATCTGCTCCAGAAAAAAATGATTCTGAAATCTCAGATACTGGGGATCCTTCCTGCTTTCCAGATTGTAAGAACACAACCTAAAACAGCTGCAAGACTCGCCCACACTGCTAAGCTTACTTACCAGTGTCTCTTGCCATCACCCATACTTATCAATGCTTTCTTCTTTGTTCCCCACACAATTCTTACCTCTTCCAGGAGTTTAGTTTTCTGCAAAATCTGCTTATTCAGAGATGCCACCTTCCTTCTGTGTTGTTGGGCAGCTCCAAGCCTTTCTGGCCTCTCCTCAGCAGAAAGCTCAGACTGCTAAAATAAAGAATAGTAACAGCCTGTTGAACCTCATGTCAATATTTTTTGCTTCTACAGTAGCTAAGGAGATGCCAAACCAGAGCACACTTGTGATATTCTTTATCAAGAACTGTGCCCCACTGTCCAACAGAAACGACGACTTACCAGTTTATCTTATGCCAAGGTAAGAAAGCAGTCAAATAACTAAATTACATCCCAAAAGATTAGGTAAAGTAAGTTAGTGAGGTGCTGTGGGAATGGTTAAGAATACTGCAACAATCGATTTATTGTAGTATACTGCATCAGCATCACAGTTAAACCTACAAGGGTTTTTAAACAAGAACAACAGCACCAGAAACAAAAACAAACATGCTGAAAATCCTCTTAAGCAGTAGCACTGCTTCAGTATAAGTGGTATTTCCTGAACTTGCTGAACTGGAGATCATCCATACCTCGATATGTAAATCCAGAACTCTCAAAAGCATCACAATTGTCTTTAGATCCTGAAAGACTGGCACAGATGCAGCAAGATGAATGACAATGACATACTCAGCGAGGTAATTACATTTACCTCTCCAAGCTTTTATTTATTTTTATTTTACTTTTGTGCTATGGTCTTTAAAAGTACTTGCGTTGCCAAGTAAGCGTCTCAAAAATATTTAAAGACGAAGGAATCTGGATCCACTCTCCTGTTATCTTTGAATTTTGAAGGGAAAGTTGCTAGAAGCATGCTTTGCCATGAATAACATTTATAATGGACGTTGTATATTTGCAGCAGATTAAAGAGTAATTAAAAATCAGTGATAACTAAATGTTGAATTGATAATTCACCTAAAAATTAACTGTGCTGTTTGAAAGATCTCTCTTTAATAATTACATCTGTTTAGGTAATTTGCTTCACTCACTCAGAGTTACTCGAGTTAATTCATTTTCCAGTATTTCATTAGCAAAACATATAATTTTTAGCTACCTCAGGTTCTAAATTGTAAAAAAAAAAACACTCCAACACTAGTTGCTTTTTGAATAATTACTCAATGTTGACAACCACTACAACACAAAATCAGCAACATTTTTTTAAGAAGTATGAAACATTCCTCACTCATATTTGCTCTTGGTACTCATTCCTGACAGAAGGAGAAGGAGGTCTTCATTAACAGCTTATTTTTAAGTGAAAATAAGAGAGAGAAATGTTCTTCCTCATTTTCTGCTACTCATACCGAACAGCAGCTTCATGGCTTGTTAGACTTTTACATCTACAGCAAAGAAACACTAATTCCGACACCCATCCTGACAATTCTTGTACTTTCTTTCCATCTAATTAGAAAAAGAAAAATGTCTCTAAACAACACCTGCAACACTATATTCAAAAGATGCACATCAAGTTTTACTTATTTTTCTTATTACCAGGGACGTGATCATCCCCTTGCACTCAGCTCTTATGAGGCCACAACTTGCACACTGTGTTCAGCTTTGGGCCCCTCACTGTAAGAAAGACACTGAGGCCGTGGAGCATGTCCAGAGAAGTGCAGCGAGGCTGTGAGGGGTCTGAAGCACAAGTCTTATGAGGAGCAGCTAAGGGAATGGGATTGTTCAGTCTGGAGGAGGCTCAGGGGTGACCTTATCACTCTCTACAACTACCTGAAGGGAGGTTGTGGCGAGGTGGAGGTCAGCCTCTTGTCCTGCCTAACTAGCAATAGGACAAGAGGTACTGGCCTCAAGTTATGCCAGGAGAGGTTCAGGTTGGATATTAGGAAAAATTTCTTCTCTGAAAGAGTGGTCAGGCACTGCCACAGGCTGCCCAGGGAGGTGGTTGAATCACCATCCTGGAGGTGTTCAAGAAACGTCTAGGTGTGGCACTAAGGGACGTGGTTTAGTGAGGAAGTATTGGTGCCAGGTGGACAGTTGGACTAGATGATCATAGAATCATAGAATGGCCTGGGTTGAAAAGGAACTCAAAGATCATCGAGTCTCAACCCCCCTGCCAAGTGCAGGGCCGCCAACCACTAGACCAGGCTGCCCAGAGCCACAACCAGCCTGGCCTTGAACGCCTCCAGAGACGGGGCGTCCACAACCTCCCTGGGCAACCTGTTCCAGTGCGTCAAATGACACACTGGAATGATCTTGGATGTCTCTTCCTACCTCAGTAGGATGATCTTGGATGTCTCTTCCTACCTCAGTGACTCTACGATTCTATGATTCTCATGCTCTTTAGCCAAATCACAATTCCTCATTATATTGTGCGTTCTTCATACTGTCACAGGATTAGCTTGCCTACTGTGCATTACATGCAAATCACGAAAACTGGAAATGTGAGACATAGAAACGTTAGCTACACCAGTCTGAGACTGATCTTGCAAAAAATTAATAAGAATCCATACAGTACAGTCTTGGTAACAAATAGTTCAAGTTAAGTTCATTAAAGCCTTCAGGGGAAGTCTATGAAGCGTGGCCATACTCCATTCTCATCGTTTCTACCATGCATATATTGATTTTAATGATCATATCCCAGACAGGAGTGGAAAGAGAAGTAGAAATCTGTAGTGCTAATAAAATATTTAGGTTTTCTCTACTAGAAATAACTTCCCTCAGGGCTTTATTTGTAATGTAAAAATTGTTGTGATAGGTGGATTCTACCTGAATCAGCTGTTTTTCCAGTGTTTTATACACACGATCAGAAATAAGACAGGAAAGCAACCGAGATTACTGTCAAATCCACAAAGGATGCAAATCGGTGTGTTTTGCGTTTCTCTCTATGAACTTGCACTGAAGGTCTCAAAGCTTCCATTATGAGTGGGAATAGATTCCCACTGCAAATCGGCAGAGGGATAATCCCTCTAACACAGTAAAATTCAAAGCTACTTTGAATAACTGTCCTTTAAAAAGTTGCAGTGGATTAGCTAATAAAAAGTTATCTTTCCTTTGAATTCCCCAAGTAAGTCAACAGAGTGAGCAGAAAGCTGCATCCATTGATCTTCAGCAAAAACACCACCCTGTAAGAACAGTCGTAGCAAATGGCAAAATCAGATCTAGAATTTTGCTTGCCAGCTTTCTTCACTGGAAATGCACCTGTGGATTCTATTAAGACTTTGACAGACAAATAACCACATCTTCTGTTCTTCAGACTGTGAATAGTTACAAGGGGTTAAAATAATTAGAACAGTACATGAGTGCTATTGTTGCTTTAATAAACTGCTAACATCCTCAGTTCCCTTTTCCTGGTGTATGCATGCACACACCCTTCTTTTTTTTCTTTCAAATCCAGTAGATTTGAAAAGCGATATGTTTTTGGCTTGACTTGAATCAGTTCTTACTTCCCAGATATTAATCATTGTTCTACTGTAATAGTCAAGGTCTTGCTGCCTTTTCTCAGATCAGAAGAAATGTAACATTGAAATATGACCCTTGGACTTCTGTTCTTCCAATCTTTTATAATAAAGAAAGGACAAGAATTTGCTATAGACTCTGTTGAGTTATAGGGTTTATCTCCCAAATGGGAAAGCTCCATACCTCATAAGTGTCAACAAAAAAGAAGAAATATGAGAAGACCATTGGACAAATAAGAGCAACCTATAACTCATAAATGGCAGTGATGTATTATATGTATTAATTGCTTGAAGTGCCAGATTTTCTTCTCACATTACTATAAAGAAAACAATCACAGCTGAACACAATGAACAGAGCTACTTGACTTTTAAAGTAATAAATACTTAGGTTTTTTTTATAATACTAGCTTGAGAATGAGAGACCCAGCACAAGCGATAATTGGAAACCAGTGCAAGGAAGATCCCAGTGTCTAAAAAACTGATTGGAGGAGGCCCAGATTTTTTTTCAGAGCAGCCACACAGAACTGTATTTCTGTGCTTAACACTTAACATTTTAAAATGCATTCAGTTTACACCTCTGATTTCAACAGATAGGGGTGGAGGCCCTTCTTTATCCATAAGGAAGTTTAAGAAGCTGCTTAACACCCAAGATACTCATGAATGTAATTAAAAAAAATGTGTTCTCATGCCAAAAGCTTACACACGTTTAAGTCTAATTGAAATATTTCCCTGAATCCTGACTGTACTGTCATCCACAGCATATATGAAACAGTATTGTTGTAAGACAATCACAACAATTGATTTGGAAGCTTTAATTAACAAGCTATCAATCACGACTTGGTAAATCATAATCAGGTAACACACTTACCTTTTCAGCATATTCTGACACTATTTGCTTGATCTCATCCGACTGGAGTCCAACTATTTGTCCTACTGTGCTTGCTGTCAACTTGCCCTGCAATTGTATCAAAGTGACAAAACATTGGGAGTTTTGGAATTGCCTGTGCTTTTTGCAGGGCAATTTCTCTGTGCTCTAATGTTAAGAGAAATGTACAAAACTTTCACATTGGGTATAAACCTCCAAACATAGAGATATACTGCAGCCAATTATGAATTTTAACTGGAAACACAAAGCCAGTTTTTTTTTGTTTTTTTTTTTAAATGTCTTATACCAACAGTATTGTTTCTAATTTTTATCAGCACTTTGAAGAACACCATGAAATGCACACAGTTTTCCTCCACTCTCCCCATTAAAATAATTATTCAGCTGGCTATCTTCATAAGATGAATAAGGTAAGACGATATTGTATCTTAGGTAGCTGCACTGTGATGTTCTTCCCCTTAAATTCTCCTTGTAAATCACATTTGAAAGAGGCACTTACATTACTTTTACCAGGATTCAGTTACCAGCCTTGTAAGAATTACTGTCTTCCTAATGCAACCATCTTTTCTTGCACTTCCCTCATGAAAATTTAAACTCACAATCATTCCAAGACTTCAGACTCACAATTAACTTGATTTTAGGAATAAATACGTTAGAGTGAATGATAACTAGAAAATAAGTGCCAAAATGATAATGTTGTACTGCTCTATTTTCCAAGAATGAAAACAGCTAAAGACTGGAGAAAACTGTACTAGAATTTCATAAATATCCTTATCCCAGTATCTTAATGTACTACAGGGCCTGAGAAAGTAGGAAACACTGATGATGAATACAAACTGTGACTGCTAAAACATAACCAACCACAAATTAAACAAAGCCGTATCGATTTTAGATGTTGTTTACCTCTTCTGTTGCCATTGCAGCCATTCCAGTCATCAGAGTTTTAATGCGAAGCTAGGATAAAAGAACAGGTATTACACATATCGTCTATTATCTAACTTATTTCTGACTATTGACAGTGGCATACATGTCCAACTAATATAACGTAATGTGTATTTTAATGCATGTAATGGGACAGTAAATCTATGAAAGTTAATTCAGAGGTGGCTGAAACTACCAAATAAAGGAAAATTCTTCATAAGAGTAAAGGCTAACTTACAGCATTTGACTCCCCATATCAACTCAAAACCTGACCTCTTAAAAATGCTCAGAGTCCAAAAGAGAGGTTGAATTTTTTGTTATTGAATACTAATAAACATTTAATTTTGGGGCACCGATTTCAAGTTCCATATTCTCTTCTGGAAAGCAAGCACAGAAATCTTCCTTCCTGAAGAGAATGACAATGATAGAGAAGGGCAATGACAACTGTTTCCCTCCCCGTAAGTTAGTTTCATCCATGCCTACTTAGGAAGATGGCACACCTCTTCAGCTGCCCGAAGGTCATCTTCCTCACAAGGCTCAGCTTTTCCTGCTGCTGCAAGCCCTGAGGGTAGCACAATTTTCTTATCTTCAGTCTTTTGAAGAAAAATTGAGAAAAATTATATCTGGTTCCAGTAATCTAAAGCATTAATACAGACAGCAAGGAGAAAAAAGAAAGCAACAACAAAAAAACCCAGAGCTATTATGTTCCAGTTACGAAAACATTTCAGCTATTGGAACAGCCTCACACATCATTTCATTTTCATGACAGCCTTTACACACTTTACAAGTATTCTAGCTCTTCATGACAGAGTCTCTGGCTGGCTACAGACACATCTCAGGCAAAGATCTATTATTCTGTACCCTTCCAAGAACTATCAACCCCACAAGTCAATTGTGTGATCCTAAATATGATGCTGTGTACCTTTAAGATCTTACAGCAACCAATACTCCAACAATAGCAATGTAGTTCTTCCAAAAATATGAGTATGTTTTAAAAATTCAAAGTTTTTCACCTGTTCTGTTTTTCCTGCTTGTCTGCTAAATCCGTATCTCCTAAAAGAATAATAGTAACATGAAATAAACACATTGTTGCCTCCAACTTCCACAAACAAATTAAGTTTCTATGGGTTTTCTCTGATAAGATTCACTAAAAAGTGATTCAATTAACAAAACCAACATCCAAAGGCAGGTTCATGTTAGTTTTGGAATTCTTCAAATAAATGAAATGAGCAGATACTATGGCATATTTACAGAACAATTCCACCTCAGTCCACTATTTCCATTATGATTTGCAAGCTCAGGCTCTTCTTTAAAATATTGTGACATAATGCTTATGGAAGGCAAAAGGGCAGTTCTCTTTCCATTTAGAATTTAATCCTGAACTATTAGCTTCTGAATTCTAGAAAGGCCTTAAGAAATTGTCAGTTCAGTCTCTACTCCCCAGAAAAACATTCGGCCTTACGTGCTTTGATGAACCTGTAATTTCTTTCTGAAGCTCAGTGTTCAGAGCTTCAAAGACATACTCACAATTTTCTACCTCTTTTTCTGGACAGGAAAAATAGACATTTGAATTATGTTGCTAGTTTAGAAATATTATCTTAAAGAAAAGACAGGTGGAAAGAAATTTTAGAGATGAGCTATTTAGGCACACTTAGGAAGTACTAAACCCATTGCATGCCCGGTCACAAAGAGTGATGTTTTTGCAGTGACTAGTTCACAGCTACAACTCTTTAATTCCTTAACTGCTGCAGAAGCTGGACTACATATGTCTTGAATGGGGCGAAGTTAAAAGTATAATTGTCACCTGCTCTCCATTTATTCAACACTCATACTTAGGGGTAAATTCAGTCCTATTTTATGACAGCATAACTCCAAGTTTTCAAGAATTCACCAACATTAAGTTCTCTCTGCATTTTAAAGTTTAGCAGTGTAGGCGAAGTGATAGAGCACCACCCTCCCACAGAATCTGTATAAAGCTGTTTTAATACACAAGCATCTGACAGTAGTATTGCCATCATTGTATAAGCCATTTTTAAGGAGCAAAGAGTAAGTACATTCAACAAACATAATTCACAAAAGGGGCAAAGTCAGAAAATGGGTTCCCATTGGTGGTACAACATGGTACGCTGTCCACACACATACTACAGAGTTCAGAGGGGAACAGGATGAGTGAAAAAACAAGTCTGAAACCTGACTGGAGTAAATCTGAAAGTTTGATTCTCAAGTAGAATTAAAAACAAAACACAATCAATTTTTAAACGTACATGACATCAAACCCTCAAACAATCAAACCAAGCCTTTCACCTGCCATATTCCAGAAGTGTAGCATGAACCTTTGATTCCTCATCTAGTAGCTCTTCAGCTCCCTTCTGACGTCTGTATTTTCTCTGGGGTTTGTAAACCTCCTGTCAGACAAGACAGTAAATGAAGACAGAGGCTGTGGAAAGCACTTCTTTCACTGAATAAATAAATAAGCAAAGCGTTACTACTTAGAGTGGTATTTTAACACTGTTTGCTTTCAAACTCAATGTACTTAAACATCTGAGACTTTATTTTTTGGGAATTATACAAAATCTTACTAAACTCATTTCTAAACAACATGCTATGGGATCTGCCTTTCCACATTTTAAAGAAAATAGCAAGAGTTATTTAACAAGAAACATTATTTCTTCAACCATCTCCTTAATTGTATTTTAAAGAAAAATGAAGAATAACACAACATCTACTGAAAAAATTAATGAAAGTCCTATGATTAAACTGATAATGCCAGTGCGTAGAATTTGTTTCCTCTTTTACTAGTTAACTCTAATGATATCAAATAATTAAATATAACCATTATCTACTCAACAGTCACAGCTTTATCCAGCCACAAGAACTAAAGCAGATCCTAACAAAAATATCTTAACAAATCTGCTGCTAGAATCTCATGCTATTATGATGTGATCTTACAGCTGGATGACAATCCATCAACAAAACAAGGATTCATGGGCACTGTTATATACATATATATATGCATGTATATTAGGTTCACACCCCAAGTTGACATTTACTCTTATCCTTTTTTTTTTCCTGAGAGGAAGTTCCAACCTTCATCACAGCAGAGAAACACTTCATCATCTTTACCGAAGAGTCAACAACAAAAAGCAGCAGCCCTGTCTCCTTTGGTTTGTTCTACACTGAAATAATTTAAAACCCCTCAATGGCCAGGCTCAGAATGGTGAAAACAAACACATTACTAAAACCAAAGATGAAATTGAAGCTTCTGCTTTTTATAAATGCTTCTTATATATGCTTAACTTCAAACAATCCTGTTCACATGGGACAAATGACTCAATGCAGGAAGTTGCAAAGGAAAATAAAAGAGACTGTACTTGGCTTGATATAACCTCTAACACAACACAAACGACGATTTTCTACAGATCTTGAACCTTAACCTTGCTAAAACAGCTTTCAATCTTTCTCAAAGACAAGTAATTCCAAAGTAGAGACTTCAAACAAGTGAAAACAGAAAGTATTCCTTGGCAAGTTTATCCTGAATTTGGAAGTTACTTTTTGCAATTTTTCACTTATTTCCAATTTGAATTTCCGTCATTTTTGTTTCAAATTGTGTTACATTTTTGCCTGTTACATCAACAAGCCTTTCACCATCAAGAAACTCCCATAACATGCACTTGCAAGCCCACAGAAAAGCAATGAAAGTCATTGCTTTTATGGTAGTACAGCATATTACATTTAAAGTGTAGCCACTGTACCATTAACATTAGCCTTGGCATTAGCCAATCAAGTACTTGAACAAAGCCACTGTAAGAGAATTTCCATTTAATAGACATTCACTTTTCAATGGCAGTAGTTATTCCAATAACCATTACTGATATTTAATATTCCCTTTCCTAACCTCGTGACCATAAATCACACTGTACTGTCCCCCTGAGAAAAGAAGGGCCAGTCCTTAGAGCACAGGTCTAATGATGAATTCAGACAACAGCCTAATCTTTCACACTTGGTGATTCTCCTTTTAGGAAAGTTGATTTCTCTTCCAATTCCAATGCACGGCAATTTAAAGGTGACCTGGAGTAGAGTCTTGAGATTACATCCTTTCTTCCAGTTCCTACGGACAGACAGGAAAGCTTGTGTGCTTTTTCCCCTTAAAATTCACTCTGCGCATTCCTCTGGACTGCACTCATGTGTTGACATCTTAAGAGAACTCATGAATTAATCTTCCATTCCCTCTGTTCAGAAAGTTATACTGGTGTACAAATAAACCAATACCCATTTATGATGGGAGATAACTCCCTCTACCCCAGAAAAAAACAAACACAACAACAACAAAAACCACCATCCCGAAATGGGTAACAACAGTTAATAATGACTGTAATTCAAGCTTCCATAGCAAAAGTAATTATTCAAACATATTAGTAGAGATCATGCATTGGTCATCATCTGGAGACTTTTACAGCAATGCCCTTCTAAAACATACACTGTAATTCAACCTCATAGTATTAGGTTCAGCAGCACCCATGTAGTTCATCTGGAAAAAGAAGTACCACCAAAACGTGACAAAAGAACAGGATGATTTGTCTGGTCTGGTCCACTAAACAAGTGGTCACACTGCCCATCATACCAGCACTTGTCACCTCTATCCACAAATGAGTGTAGAAAACCCAGCTAGAGCAGCTTGAAATAGAAGTGATTTTCCCAGAAGAACAGCATTTTCTCTACTTTTTGGAGACTCTTGGAGGTGTCCTATTCAAAGAATACCTACAATTCTCATCACTTCTCAATACACTTTTGCAAGCAAGCTGGCAAAAATCAGAGAGCAAGCAAGGACAGAAACTCGAGCTGCAAGCCAGGCATCTGAATTCAGATATGAGGCAATGATATATTCTGGCAGCACTTGTCAAAAAGCTTTCAAATATATAAACAGACTTGGACGATCTGCATTGAAGGAGGAAGAACACAATGGATATCATCTTTCCAAATCAACATTTGCTACTTGAAGAATCCCCAGAGTATGGTGTATATTTTCATTGCTAACTCAAACAGTAAAAATGACAAGTTTTGAAATGCAGACATTTCAACTCAAGAGGTCACTGCCATTGTGATTAAATTCAAACTAAATTTAGACCAGTTGCTGATAGCTTCAGACAAACAGCCTGCTGAAGTCTTAATGACCTGTAAGCTACCTTGTGATTTGTTTGATAGCATGGGACACCACGCAGCGTGTTGGCAATTGGCATGGTTTACCTGTGTGTAACAGTGTACACCAAAAAGGTTTCCAACATCAAGTGTTGTCTTCTGTAACCCTTTCCGAGAATTTTATTCAACATAGGACCTTCTCAGGAGAAAATCCAGGAACAACTGCATCAAGCAGAATTAAACCAACCACTATCAGTCATTACTAAAACTGCTTGCTTCTTGATCATTAAAAATAATAATAATTTACTTACAAAGATACCAGTAACTGTTTTGATAGCCTTCTCTTTTCTTTGCATAAATTCGTCATCCTGCAAGAAATCAGAGGTGATTAAAAATACCAGAAATGAAGACTAAATCTCAACCATTGTAGTAACTTTAGCAAGCAAATTTGTCAAATACTTTCCAACTGAGCTGACCAATTGTTTGGTGAAACGCTAGAGATTTCTCGTAATAGAAAAATATTTGTTTCTCTCATCAGCTAGGTAGTAGGTCTTTAAAACTGTATGCAGATTGGCAGTCTTTCTGTTCTCTGCTTACAGAGTGCCTGACATTAATGCAATCCTAGTCCATTTATGGGATCCCCTATCATTACTACATTACAAAGAAAGGAAGCTGGGATGAACTTAGTGCAGAGACAGACGTTTCCATTACTGTTATTTTCGTTTCTAAGCATTAAAAAAGTCATAAAAAAATACAAGCCCAAACAAACACTTCACAGAGCTGGGAAGCTGATATTGCACCCAGGCATTTTACATACTGTAACAGAAAAGCAAACTAGTCTCTATCTTACCTCTGGAAGTCTATGAGTTTTTTGAAACTGTGATATAGAGTAAGAACGGACATAGTCTCCCATTTCTTCCCTTGTTTCTATTGCACGTTTCACCAGCCACTGAAAAAGAAATTTGTATCAGTGGAAAAAGGAAGGAAGACAACAACAGCAAACACTGAACTGCTGCATAATTGTTTTTAATACAATAGAGAAACACACAAGAAAATCTATTTGTAAAGATGGTAACTGAAGGACCTACTCCTAATAAAATGACAGTGCATTAGCTACTGTATAAGCATCATGTTGGCTATTCCTCTATGCATGAAAAAAACCACATGAAAGATGGAATCACACAACTAACAGGGAATTACAAGAAATGGCTGCCCCTACAATCGTATTTTTACATATAAACACCTAAACAACCTTCATCCTGCTCGAGTACTTCAGTATAACTGAACCGTACAAACCACTTCTGAGCCACTCTGCCCACACCACAGCGGGATTCAACTGGCTAAAGACCGAACTGCCTCCCCTTCCACACTTCTTGGAACAGGGCCTGATACCCCAGAAAAGAACTCTTGTGAATGTAATTTGTAAACAGTATTGCAGAATTAGTTATGCTCTTGCGTGATTTCTCCTCTACTTAGCTTGCAGTGCAACATCTCATATACTGAGCTGCTTTTATGTTGTAAGAAATTAATTAGAATAAGTATGGAAAGAAAATTCTGTTGAAAACTTCAAGTACTAGGAATTCTCCGTTGTCAAACTGATTTATAAACACCACGAAATCCTCACAACTACAAGTAAAGTTCATTGGAATTCTACCAGTATAGATTTGTGTGATCCAGATTTTTGCATCTCAACCAAATGTACTCTGAAAAGTAAAAGGATGAGCGTCTCTGAAATGAAAATAAGTGTGCATCACTTTTAACATTATTCATTTAGCTTGCATTTTTAAGGAAGAAGAAAAAAATCAATAATTGACTTCCCCCAAAAGACCTACAGCCCTCCCTATCCCTTCTAATAATATGAGCTGCAGAAACTCTACATCCTAGCAGAAGAAAGCTAGGAACACAAGTTTACAATGTACATGTGACCAGACTACTAAGTAATCATATTTTCAATAGTATTCACCATTACTACTTGTTAAATGTTAATAACATTATATTTCCATAATTTAGAGTAAAAACACAGTAGTACACAAAACAGTGGAACTTCAGTTTTCTGCCTTTTCCATTTACACCATGGAAAGTCAGTGTACCTCAAACTCACCAGACCATGACATCAGCTCTATCAGCCAGCAAAAATTACATCCCATTCTGTACTCAAAACACTGCTATGCTATATAAGTCATCAGTGTTGTCTCTCTGCTTCACTACTTACAGCACAGACCCTTGGTTTCAGAAAGTATTACAACACAGATACAAAAACAGGACTATACTCCGAATGCAAGCAGGTATACCCCTACTTATTCCAAAGATGTCTCTGGGAGCATACTTTAAAATAAATGGATAGTCCAGATAGCTTTTACATGGTCTGTGGACATTCTTCTACAAAGCAAGTTTCACTGTTCACAGCCCAGGTGAGCAGTCAGAGTGGGGGCAAATGGGCTGGAACTGGACACAATCACAAGCTGAACTGAAAATGTTCTGAGCTCTCAGTGTTAGGACCCAGCACAGAACCCATCATTTCTTTTTAGCCCACAGCACTCTGACAGAGGACGCCACTTAGGATGTGGCCTCATCTCACAAATATTGGCTCTGCCCCAGGTAGAAGCCACTATATCTAGGCTTTACCCATCTCAACTCATTTTTCCTGTTACAGATCGTTAATCTTTTTCACAAACTACAGCTCCACCATAAAACAACGTAACTTTGAGCCCATGAAGTTTTCAAGAACCACATGCCCCTCTAAGAAAAAAACCATTTCTTCAGACATTTATAAGACCACACAAAAAGCCACAGGAGATTCAAGTGCACTTTAAGTAACGTCAGAGAAGATAAATCTCGTGAGCTGTAGACAGCCTGTGCAGCAGGTCACATCAGGGATCAGATCCAACTTGGGATCCAAGTTTGAGCCAAAAGCAGTTTACTGTGCTATAAACATGAATCCCTGGAAAGTGAAGGGAATTTGTCGACAACAGGGAAGCTCAAAATATAAGCTACTAATTACAAAGCACACTTCAACACAAGATTGTGTGCATACTTTTCTCTGTAGACATAAACAGAATTCACCCAGAAGAACTGCACCATATCTGCTCACTGGGTTCCAACTTTTTATGTCTATTTTTCTCCTTTTTGAAAAGAAAAAAAAAAATCTTCTACAGCCTGTGGCAGGGAGCCAGCACAATTTAATTCTTCTTACTGGGAAGGATTCCTGCCACTGAGTTCACTGGACTAGCTTGTACAATGCAAACCCTTTTGGGACACAACTGCAAGCAGAGGAAAGAGCTTCTGCATTACTTGGGGACTGACCTGTGATTTACAGATGCTAAATGAAATCTTGAATTCAACAATGTATTGATTGAAGTGTCATCATCAAATAGGTAATTCCTACATGCCACGGTGTTAGTTCTATTAAGATCTTGCGGCCTTCCAGAAATGGACAGAAAGCCACGATTCCAGAAAACGATCTTTTACATACCAACAAGTTAAGCTCACCTAGAAACACTTTTTTGACCAAGTGTGGATTAGCTAAACCCCTGCAGCCTAGCAATTAAGACTGAGGATCACTGCTTTCAGAGAAATCTAGAAGCTGACTTCTTATCTGCTTAGAAATAACAGCTTTCCTGTCCAGAACTAATATCCCAAATCAAATTTTGGACAAAGGAGGTTAGAGAAAATATCTGGTGCCACATTTTTAGAGCAGATTTATATAGAATCATAGAATTAGCTAGGTTGGAAAAGACCTACAAGATCATCCAGTCCAACCATCCACCTACCACCAATAACCCCACTAAACCATGTCTCTCAATGCTATCTCTAAATGTTTCTTTAACACCTCCAGGGACGGTGACTCAACCACCTCCCTGGGCAGCCCGTTCCAGTGCCTGACCACTCGTTCAGAAAAGTAGTATTTCCTAATGTCAAGTATTTTCCACTTTAGGACAGGAATTATTCTTCCTGTGAGAGACGTCATTTACATGATGTATGTAGCCAATTATTATCATTTCAAATTGATCAGGGCAAGAAACTAACCTAGGGTAGGTTTTCTTCAGTAGGAGGATACAAGTTTAGAAGCTAAAACTCACACACAGACAAAATAGAAGCTTTCCACTCTAGGCAGCAGGAGCACAGCTTGAAAGTTGTGTGCCAGTAGCATACACTGTGGGAAAGAGACTTAAGAGTGGTTTTCCTTAGGAGCCTCTAACTAGAAGATAACAAGAAAAAGAAAACCAGGAAGTTCTCCTTGCTTCTTAGAAACTGGAATTTATATGAAACTCTTGTTTGCTACACTCTTTCACAGGAGGGAGGAAAGGAGATAATGAAAAAGCCTGCTGGACTGTCTTCACTTTCCCTGTTTATGAGGAATACATTTTTGAGTGCAGATGAAGTTAAAATCTGAAGAATGATAACAACATACCAAGAATTCTTAAGGCACCACAAATAAGTGGAACTTATCACATGTCAGCCTGAATCTTCATAAAATGGAGAACAACGAGCACGCACGTGGTCAGTGTTGCTCAGCAAATACACAGCAACAGGGTCACGTCAGAGGAATTTATTTTTCCACCCCTTCAGTTCTTTTAAGAAGACAAATACCACAAGAGACAGAATGCGACTCCATTTCAAACAATTTAGTATTTGTGTTTTCCTTAAACATGGATCATCTATAATGCCATTCGGTTCTTCAGAAGCATTCATTTGAACTGCTTTTCTGTCATTATTCGTTCTAAAGTTAAATGAAGAGCCAAACAGTACCACAGATCCTCGTTAAAATCTGCACGCAAATGTTATGACCTTTTTCAGCACAGCATTGATACACAGCACAATTATTACCTGCACAACAGGAAATATATGAATGAAATCCAGGCCCTGGATCTGATGCGGTTCCAAACGATGAGGACACTTCATTTTTGGTAACACTGACACAATTTTTTCAGTTAAGGCACTATGAGGAAAAGTAACGAAACAAAAACAGATAAACAAAAAACAAACACAAATGTACAAGTACCACAATTTTCTCTTGAGAATTTGAAATCATTTTTGCAAACACAATTAGCAATTAGAAAGTTCCCTCTAGTGGCTTCCATTGCATACAGGTGAGAAAAGCAACCAAACTCTCAGTTACAGAATAACTTTTATGTTGCGCCATATATATTATCAGTGATGATAAAATCACCCACCACTTCAGATGAAATGCTCCTGTAAGATACAAAATGCAAAGGTGTTTGTCGATATAGAGTTTATTACTATGTGTGTGTGTGCTATCTTTTAGTAATACTAAGTAGAAGATATGCACTCAAAGACTAAATCATCCCTTCTAAGGTCTTAAAAATTTGTTTAATAAAACTGCCAAATTATCCCAACGTTACTACTGAAAGTTTAGGAGTATAGACATGTACTACAACTAATAGCTAAGCATAGTATAGTTCATATGGTTGTGGTTTAAAGTGGATAAAACTGAATTTACCAGCAACCATCTCATCCTACAGCGAGGTAAGTTCTGCTGAAGTGAAAGGGTTACTCTAACAAAGCATCCATCTACAAGAACACAATTCTGCTTCCAAAAAAATCCCTCATTTTAGAGTGAGGCATTTTTTGCTGCCTGTACTCTGAAGTGCATTTTATAGCAGGTGTCAGCATCAAGAATCACCGTGGAGAAATTAGATTTTTCCATGAAGGAAAACGATTGAGTGGCCCAGTACTGACTCCAGTGATACTCTGTACTGCTCAGATCAGATGGACAACTGATACTCTGAAAGGAATGGAGGGGAACAAGAGGGACAAGATAGACTGAAGTCTGGAATAGAGCCTTTACAAAATACAAGCAAATCATTTTTGCTGTTGTGGGAGTCAAGCTTGGTTTTTGTTTCACCAGTTTTACACGCAGTCAGTTGGAGAGAGAAAAGAATACTTAAAGAACAACTTAATTATTTCCTGTTCTCAAGGATAAGAAACGTTTTCTTGGCAGCTAACAACAACAACAAAAACAGAACAAGAAAACCCACCGCTATCATCTTCATTCTTAGCCTAAATTTGTGTGTTTTCACCAGTGCTTTATGTAGCTACCTATGATGACTGAGTACTTCTAAATCTAATGGAGTAACAACAAATCTTTATTTTTAAATGCATTAAAGTCTTGCTAATGCTAACTGACTTTTGAGAAAACAGTACAGAAAGATGCTCTTTACAACTACATGGAGCAAGTAAGTCTCCTCATGTAACTGTAACCTGACAGGCTACTCTTACTTTCTGCAAAATTTAACTACGGCTCTTATCACAGAAACACAAAGAAGTAATGCAGTTTAGAATTGATTCTCTTTTTCTCAGCATAAACGATTTTCACAGCCTTCCCTAACACTCCCAAGCCAGCTAATTCCTGTAAATTCCTTGCATAAGAAAGTATATCAAACCAAAATGGTCATTAGGTCACAATAAGGGTAGATAACTGTTATGTCATGCTTTAGGTTTTGTCTGCTGATGGCTACAATTCCAATCCACAACCAGACAGGAGAATCTGAGGTTATTTACACAGCACAACTGCAGACACAGGGAACTCAAAGATGGTCTTCTAACATTGTATTCCACAGTTTCCAGCAGCGTGGTCTCCCTCTGCCCTTTGTTTTGGCCTCTGCATCATCTCCTTGTGCCAGCACAAGCATCTGTACAGCTGCACGGAGACCTGGAGCCAGTAACTGATTCACATTAAAACTATTTTCCTTTTGTTTTTTTGGTAGGTTTTAAGCTGGATCATTTCCCAATCCAGTTTGTTGTTCAGCCACATAAATGCTTCCACTGCTTAGAAGGGATGCAAGAGCATGGCAGCCCAGAAGGGGTAACACTGCATTTTTTTTAGAATAAGCTTATTTCTGGTTTTACAGTTCATAGAACTACAGCCTGAGTGTCTCAGAAACCCACAGAATGTTTTGAAAACTGGCGATCTTGAAAAACAGGGAGACTTTGACTAAAAATCCTTGTGACAAACAAGCAAGTATCGGATAATTCTTCCCATCCTTTCTTCTTTCCAAAGACAAAAAAAAATACCACCATTGCCATTTCAACAACTTACATTTTCTGACCAATTGTAGAGTTTTCCTGAAACAATAAATCAACGTCGATATCAAAATTGCACGTAGTGATGCACCACGTCATGCCACCTACAACCTACCAAAGGAGCAACGGCACTGTTAGTTCCACAGTACTCTGAAGAGATATAAACAGATATACCCTAAATTCCTAAATGCTTTATTTATTTTAGAAAGTACAGCTTAGTATCTTCCCCATCCTCAGTAATCTTATACACAGACTGAAATACATACAGGTAAAACGTATGTGGCAACTTCTATGTAAAGTATACACATACAAGAAGAGTGGGGAAAAGAACAGAGTAGTTAGCAGTGTTCTAAGTTACTCTATTAAGTTTATATATAAATTTTAAAACAGATGTTGGATTAAAAATGTAAAAAATATAAGAAATATAAATACGAAAAATATAAAACAAGGCAGCGCGTCATGACCTTTACAAAACTGACCATATCAAAACTTTATCAAGATTTCTATTTCTGTATTCAAATATTTAACTATAATATTTACTGTTTTTCTTTACTTGCTGACATTTGCAACACCAAGCACTATATGCAGGTTAAAAATAGTAACGTAAATCCCTAACTCTGTAGAGATCATTTTCAGACCCTGTTCCTAGAGAAACTTAGGCACCTTTAAACTCCTCAGCCATTTCATCAGCTTTTCTTTAAACACTAAAGTACTGAAAGACAATCTTGTGCAAACATATGCAAGATAACCTAAATGCATGCAAATACGATGAGCATAAAGAACAGTTTAAAATGTAGAAAACCTTAACACCGCACACTAAATTAGCATGTTACAAGGTTTTCTAAAACCGATTAGCCCTCTCACACACCTGTCTGAAACACTTAACCGGTATTCTTCCTATCTTAGCAGCCAGCTCATTTTCAATAGCAATGCTTGCTTTGTAAAAGCTGGGCACTGTCAACTGCAATTGTATTCAGGCATGTATAAACCTGATGCATACACTTCTATGCATAGAAGCAACATTACACCCCAAGGCTGTCTCCTTGGAACTACTCTACGTCTGCGTGCACAGCTTCTTAACACCTAAGGTCTGTAATGCCACGCAGTTTTCAGAAATATAGCTGTGTTATGACCAAAGGAACAGCAGAAAACAGAAGTGCCCATGTAAAAACTCTTCTCAAACCTCAGTTCAGGAATTTCTCACAGCGTCAGCACTAAAACAATTCAGAAGTCTCTTTTCAGCCTGAACTTTGCTCATTGTCACTATCACATACTTCCTGCCTAGGACAACGAATGGTTGACAGGCACGACATTCTAAAGATACGTGAAAACAGCTACAAATACTTAAAAAAGGTTTTTATAAAATCATGCACTGGTCTCACCTTGTCAAAGGGCGATAACCCTTTGATTCTTGCTCGGAAATACCCAGCAGCCACCAACAGTTCCAAAATTTCCGTCAGCTTGATGTTTTGTTCCTCATCTTCCCTTGTTTCAACCTGACAAATGAGCAATGCAACACTAAGTCAGCATTTCTCCTGTGTTCTTCCTAGGAATGTTTTCCAGACTTAACATATCTTAACAGAGCACACATTAGAGAAACCACGGACTGCCTTTCACTTGGTGTTTCATTGAAAAAATATTAAAGAAATAACTAATACATTTCTACGTGGATTAAACACCATGGTTTTTCACCACCCATTAAAATATTACAATCCGCTTTTCCTGTCCAAACTCCTGGTCTGCAGCCTGCCCCAATGGCCATAACACAGTTCATTTGTTCTCAGTTTCGTACATTTCCTTCAATTTCAGCCTTCACATAACAGCGCATCCCAAATTAACGCTTCTATTTATTTTTTTTTAATACTAAAACAAGTAAATAATTTGTGGCGGCTTTCCACCTTTCAGGCAACGCAATTTTAAGCAAACTCAAAGCACAGCTTTAAAAAAAAAAAAAAAAAAAATTCAACCAGTTTTTGGTCGGGATAGCTTAGGCGTTCCTTACCAAGGCAACACTCTCCTAAAAGTGCTGTTTTTTGTTTTGTTTTGTTTTTTTAATTTTAATTTTATTTTTCCATTGTAAGGGATGACGACCCACAGAATCGTGGCCCACCAGAGGCAGGGAGCACCCATGGCTCTAAGGCAGGCCAGGAAGCTGGGACACAGGGCAGCAGGGCCCTCCTTCGGGCACCGCACGCTGCAGACATCCCCTACCAGCTCTCCCAAAACCCTCCCCCGCCTCTCCAGCACCGATACCGCGGAGCCCACGAAAGGCTGAGCGGTGTCACGGCGCGGGGCTGACCTACGGGAACCCCGCAGATCCTCCCGGCTGACGCCTCGGGGCCCAGCTCCCCCCGGCCCCACAGCGCAGGGCCCCGAGCCCGCAGCGCCGCACGGAGCCCCGGGAGCGGCCCCACAGCGCAAGGCCGGGGGAAGCGGGCCCATGAGAAGCGGGGAGAGACGCGACCGCGGTACCTCCTGCGGGGCCCGGTGCTCCTGTCCCCGGGGGACCACCATCGCCCTCCGCCTGTCACGTCCGCTCCCCCCGCCGCACCGCACCTCGCCGCACCGCCCGGCCCGGAGGGGTGTTCCCAGCCGGCGGCTGCCGGGTTCCCCCACCCTCGTTCAATGGTTCGCCCGCACCCTCCTTGCGTACGAGCGCATCCGGGCCGTGCCATTCGCGGCAAAGGGGTGCGGGGGAAGGAGGGCGGGGGCTCCGCGGCGCCTCATGTGACCGCTCGGAGCGCAACCGCCAGGGATCGCCGCTTCCACCCGTTGGAGGGCAGCAAAGCGTACCCGAGGCCGGGTGTGCTGAATGCTGCGTGACAGGGCGATCAAAACAGTAATAATAAACGCAAAAAGATGCCAGACTGGCTCAGTCTGCACCCTGGTGTAACCACAGTCCGTGTCTTAATTAGAGGTGCGGAAAACTGTTGTGCAGCCCAAGAGACTAACGCGAGCAATGCACGCCCTCTGCTTTTGTATCTGCTTTCTGCTCACGGAGAACTGTGAGGCTCTGATTTGTCATGCAGAGAGAGACTGAAACGAATAAACAGGAAAGAGGGACAAGGAGAAGTGCTGAACTAGAGGCAGTGGCCCGCACCGGTTGTAACACAGCTATTGAAAGGAAATATCAACTTAGGAGCAAGATTCCTAAGCCATGATACTGTCATAAAATTCCTTTTCAAAGAAGCGTTTTAAAGGATTAATAAAAAGCAGGAGACACTATCAGCTAGAGGCTTAAGTACTAACTGCATGGAAGGCAAGGGAGGGATGAAGCCTGCTCTGCAAAACTGGTTTTTTTTTTTGGCTTTTTGAAGTACAGTAAAGGAAAGGAGGCAGATGGCTAATTAAGTCCTATGGACTTTAAAACTCGTGCATTGACACCCAACATCACAAAGCTGCCTTAAAAAGATATACTCACAGAAACATAATAGGTTCTTTTAATTTGCTATGTGATCATGAGAACTGAAAACATTTTCCTCCTTGCCGTGAAGGCTTCAGCCTTCAATACTCACAATTCATGCACCTGACATGAGGCTAGGCAATCAAAAGGAAAGGCATGAAAATACAAAATTGTATCTCTATTGTCATTACAACTCATCTTTGATTACTCAAACCTCAATAAAATACTCCACAAAAGCTTTGCTTGCTAATACCTAATTGTGATGCAAATCCACCTGATTATTCAGAGTCCTTGTCCCCTATGACATTCAGATGATCAATCTTTTAAATACCAATTAGGTTTTAAAAAGTCCCAAGAGAGGCACAACGTAAAAAAGAAAAACCTGACTTTCCTGAGATCTCTGGATTTAACACTTACAAACCTCTAGCAGGTTCAGATTTAGTCTTAGTTTTCCCCTTCCCTGCTCTATTTTGATCTGTGAAGGTTAGCCACATTCTGCCTTTTAGTGTAGCTGCTTTGAACAATCCTGTCTTGATTTTTCAGTTTTATTAATCTTGACCCCATGAAGCTGAACTAAACAGGTTGATTTTTTTTTTTTTTTTCCATTTTATAACCACAAAACTTTTTTTGCTGTTGAGCCTGGACTCCTGACTGTCAGACTGGGTCAGCACTGAATGTAGCAATCAAGTTTCACTGTATATTTTAGTACGTACTTGTTCTTTCTCATAGGAAGAATTAAAACATGAGGTAGAGTTCTAACAGCAATAGCATGAGCTCCACTCATTATGCAGACACTTGTTAGGTAAATGACCAGGTACGTTTAGGAATTTTTCCAATTGTCTCTATGCTGAGGAAACCTAAAGGACATTTTTTTTTTATCCACCCATAAATTCTGCATGATAGATAAAGAGAAGTCCCTGCATCATGGTCTTTTGAACACGGTCTTTTTAATAAGGGCTGTGTGCCTCAATAACGCCATGACTGCATCTTCTTAGTTGTGTTCCTGATTCCTGGAGAAGCTAAAGCCAAGTGCAGGAGACTGAACCCAGGCCTTCTGAAGTTAGTGTCATTTTTTTGCATTGTGTTCTATGGATCAGTTCTTGGATGAGCTCTGGTTGCAGCCCATCTTGTTGCCTGGCAGCTCCAGCACACAGATGACTTCCATCCTGATCCAAAACAACATGATTCTTGCCATGAAGGTTTTCATCTAGATTTCTGGAATTAGAAAGACTGCCAGGCACAGCAGCAGTGTCTTCCTCTATATGCATTTATTCTTTCTTTGTTGTCTTGGTTGTAAACTAACTCCTTATAGTTACTGAATCCCCCTTCCTCTGTTGTTTAAACGTAGTAGGCATGAGGAGCCATTTTCTAGGCAACTGCAAATTTCCAGTTATCATCTGTGGAAGTGGGACTCTGTGCACTGTGAAATGAAAAAGTCATAGACCTGTTACAGTAGCCATTGTGTTAGGAGCTGCAGCAGACCATTGCATCCCATCAGACAGGCTGATACGTTTTGCAAAGTATAGTTTCCTTTTATCAATCACAGATGACTTTACATAGTGATATTTTAAACATGCCTACTATCACATCCATTGGTCACATTTAGACATTTTTTACTTGGGTGGTGATGAGGCACTGGAACAAAGTGCCCAGAAAAGTTGCATATGTCCCATCCTGGAGTTGCTCAAGGCCAGGGTGGGTGGGGCCCTGGGCAGCCTGATCTGGTGGGGGGCAACCAGCCCACGGCAGGGGGTTGGAAATTGATGATTGTTAAGGCCCTTTACCACCCAAGCCATTCTATGATTTTATGAGTGTATGATTCTGGGTTCTTTGATTTTGGAAAAACTTCATGAGAAGTTTGATTTTTAGAGTTCCCACTGTGCCCACTTTGAATTTCAGGCTACCAAGGAGACCCCTTCCCTGGACAACATCCTCATGGAGACCAAAGCTAGTTTGATTTCATAACTGGTACACAATGGCTATCATATTGGCACAAGGGAGAGAAATGCGTTCAGAAGCCTCCTCTCTGGCCCTAATAATTTCTTTCTTCTAATGTTCATTAGACTGGCATTATTAAGAACTCATAACAGTTCTCAGTGTAACACACCTCAAACAACCATCACAATTCTGGATCATTTTTGACTGTGGAGTAGGAGCTGCCAAGAAAAAAATGGAGTTAATGATGAAGAATCACGGAGATCATTATGAAAGCCTTGAACACATGCAAGCAGTTAGAAAAGCTGCACTGAAGACCAGGAAATTGTCTTCTTTAAACCTTTCGCCTTCACCTCTGTTCTGCCAGCGTCTGGAGTTCTGATGGCCTCAGCGCTGGTGAGAAGGTGGGAAGGATGGAGACCACGAGGACAGCTCTAGTTCTACGTAGGTACACATTGCAAGGTCCAAGCAAGGACAGGCAGAGCACAGGCTAACGCAGAGCAATTATTCACAGTGGAATTTGTTCAGGACAGTGCTGTTACACATCTTTTCTTTTGAAAGTCTCAGGGCATCAGTAGCTCTTACAATCGGGAGAAATTAATCTCTGGGAGAATGAAGTGGGCTTTTTCTGACTCACATGTCATCCGTGGAACAGCTAATTAAGTCTGAGTCATAGAGTCTTCACCTGAGAATGTACAAAGAAAATGAGAACAATTGCACTGTAAGTGCATCACGCAGCCCTCGATTTGGCCAGGATATTAAATTTCAGTTAGAACACAGCTGTGTCTGTGAAGCTAGCACTGGGGAGAAATTTTTTGTTTTGTTTCATCTTTATATTTAGACTGAGCAAATCTGATTTGGAATTGCTGGAAAACAAAAAGCACAAGAACTTAAATTATACTTTTGAAAGGTAAAACTTTTTGAAATAGAATCAAGCTTTAAGATTTGTTTGGTGTTGAAAGAACAAAAGAATACAGGCTGCTGGATTACCGACTGTCTTGGAACAAATCCTTACACAGGGGCAGAGAGGTGTATATTTTCACTTTACTTTTTTTTAGGCAAAATATATGGATTTAGACTTCACCTTCTACGTGTCATAATAGTATGGCACATCCTTCACTGGAAATAGTTGTAAAAAGGAACAATTAAGTTCTCCTGTAGAGCCAGATAATCTGGAACAATAACAGACTTCTCCCAGGTACACTTCAGTCCCAAGAGAAAGGCTGTCTAAGGTGGAGGAGTTTCTCTGCCTTTTCTTTTTCCATGTCAGTTTTTGTGAAAGACAATTGAAAAGACAGAGAAGTAGTAAGAGGAGCAAAAGAAAATATCAGTGATGAAGCAGGAGGAAAGACAGAAAGGTACAGATGCAAGGCAAGAACTTGAAGTAAAACCTTGAACAGAGCTAAGCGAAAAGGAAAATAGGCTGAAGACTGAGTGGGAGGGCATGTGAAGTGCTGAACAAAGACATTCCCATTTCTTACCTGATTCCTGCATTATTCAAGTAAATAGGACTTTTCTGTGAATTACAAGCATCAAGAACTGCATCAAGAATTATTTCACTTCACTGACTTCTAAAGCAGCCTTTTCTGATGAAAAAAAGGATCAAAACCATTAACAAATCTTCCTTCTTCTTCTGATACTATTACCTCATTACGACACTAGTAGCACACACTTAAGACATTCAGAACTATCTATAAGCTGCTTTACGATGCAACTATTAGCTATGTAGTGTCTGAGTAGACATAAACTGATTTATTGATACATGAATGCATTCTGAAATGGAACAGTCCCACAGAGCCTCTTAGGAGTTTTAGCCTGTCAGCATCTTCACCCTAAATGGAAAGCAAACTTTGCTTTCTTTCTATTCCCTCCATTGTTAAACTACTTCTAAGCAGATTCTCACATAATCCAAACTCACACTAGAACAACATCTTTTTAAGTGTCAAACTTGCTTACAGTAAGGCAAACATTTGACAATTGGAGGAAGAGCACCATCTGGTGACACCAGCCACTGCTCCATGTTTTTCTGCTATTTGGAAATAACATTCATATTGTTTGGGTAGAGGCTGGATTTTGGAAAGCCTGTTGTAATATGCTTTAATACATTATTCAATTAGACATAAGGAAAACAAGAGTGAGCGTGCTTAAAAAAATCTCAGTTGATGGTGGCTGTATCTCTTTTGTCCCTTAAATCACCAAGAAGTTCTCATAATTTAAATCAAGCATTCTCTGAGTTGTTCTCAGCCATTTTTAGGCAGCTTTGGAGCAGATTTTATGGGCCCCATGAAATGCAAGTTTTATTGCACTGGACATTTCAAGGATTTCTATGTGTGACCTGAGTATTTTTATATTTTTTCTCAGTGTTCAAGGAGCTTGGCTTGACTGTCTTTTCTAAGGTTTTCTTTTTCCACAGATGATTATTAGGAAAAAATGAATTATCTTTTGCCATCCTGGATATGCAGAGGTAGGGGAAAAGAATGGATTATAACCTGACTATCATTTGTAAATCATAACTAATTTCAGCACAAACTGAACCTGAACATGCAAATAAAATACACTTTTTTTTTCTGAATAGATTATTTTTCACAATGATGATCTCACCTATTTCATTCCAGTTCAAAGGGAAATTAATAGTTGGAAATTGATAAAAGCAATTAGTAATTATACTAAGCTTAGAAAAGACTGTCTAAAATTTTAGTCTGCAAAGAACAAGTTTTGACCAACTCTCTTGTACTTCAAAAGCCATGCAAAACCCCTAAAGATCAGGGAACCTCGCCAAAAATTAGATAAACGTCAAGAATTTGGAAACCATGGAAGTTCTTAACTGTTACACAAGTCTCTTAAGTATGTAATTTGTGAAAAATTCATGACCACATAATTACCAAGTTATTTTTTAACTTATCACACAATCATGGTCCACATAATATTAATTTAATCTTTCATTTAATAAGATAATAAAGCATTATCCTCTACAAAGTGTAAAGATTATCATCGGAGTGTCACCTGGCATAAAACTGTACAGTGTGTCTGAATAAGTCTGCACACAGCACACGGTGATTATCCTGAAAGGTAAGCGGTATACCCTGCTTCCTCCCACCACCTCACATCAGTGGAATGATAAATCTTCAGCATGTGATGCTACCTGAAAATTTTACCTTTGTTTCAGTGGTGATGGTGCTGTAGCAGAGACGCCCAACTCATAATTCTAGCCTTTTGTGCAGTGAAAAATGTTGAGGAAGGTTGTATAGTTGGAGAAAAATCATTTATGCAAAATTAGAAATAAGGTCCATCAGAGAGGGTGAGGGAGAAAAAATTTACATCTCCAAAGGTCTTAGCTTCCAACCCATAGGGTTCTAAGGTTTCTCAGAGGCAAAATTCAAAACTAGGAAGCAAGGGAGACCCAAGTCCAGAAGGCGCAGGGTCAAGCTCAGTAGTTAAAAGCCTACCTGGTAAGGTTCCATTAACAGTGAAAGTTCATTAATTTTATCTGTCTCTGAAGCTGTCTCCACAGAGGCAATAAGCAGATCTGCATTCATTCACAATCTCACCTAATGGCAAGAGCGGATGCACATTGCATTGCTTGCAACTGTTTCGACGTCACTGGAGGTTCTTTCTTTTAGAATCAGATACCTATGATTCAGTTGTACCAAAAGATCATATGCCAGAAGGGGAAGATCTCTCTTCAGCAGCTCTGCAAATGTTCCACAGACAGTTGTCTCCTTTTCTACATGACACAGAGTAGCATTGCCATGCTACTGTGCATCTAATGGTGGCCTTGGATGCATGCTCTGTCTTCTGCATTTCCTGCTAAGTCACAGCCACACAGGTAGCATGTAGCTGCTATTTTTCACTCACCATTTTCATCAGGAAAGAATCTACTGACCTGAGCCTGCATCACTCTGAAACTGTTCTGTTGCTGATTAAAGGATGGGATGTTTAGTAAACAAACTTGACACCTCTTGGATATGGCATTGCCAGTGTTCCCAAACAATGAACATTAAAAATTCAATCTCCATAAATAACATAATTGACTTAAATGAGGTGATTTAATATATCTAAATTATATATTGATACAAAGCTTTCTTTTTTCTATCTGCTTTTTGGCTTTTGAGCCCTTGGAGCGCTTCTTTCCCCACACTCCCACGTCCCCCAGTAAAATGAAGAAAACCTTTCTTGTTTGTTTCCTAATTAAAACAGACTTTCACCTAATCTCTCGATTCCAGGAGCTGGGCTTTAAACAAACACTGAATATTGCAAGGCCCCATAATATAAATAGGGAGAACTGGCAGTGCCTTATTACACAGCCTCACATCCTCTAAGCAGGGCCACCTAGGACAAAAATTCACCTCTAAGATTGTTAGCATTTTCCTTATCAGTCAATTCATAAGCAGCAGTTTGGTTGACTCCAGTGACTGTTGGATTTTTTTTATAGTTCACAGCTAATGAGGTCTTTTTGTTGTAGAATTCTCCTAGCAATTTCTCTGCTGTCTCCAGCAGTTCATATTCTTGTGAGTTTGAGAAGCTTGAAGTAATATGTTTGGAATTATACTGTGTATCCCCAAAGCATGCCCTCTTATCAGTGACTATTCCTTCTAGAAACAGATGGAAAAGGATGCCTTGTAAATTCCACGACTTTTACAATGAGGTAAAACATTCCTACAGATAGGCTAACGCTTGGGCTATGTTGGAGGCCGTCCAGACTAGTTTGGTCCAAATGGCAATTAAAATCACAGCTCATTCACAAAGCAAGCATTAAAAGGTGCCTCCAGCAAGTTCTGCTTCCCATTACTGCTGCCCTCTCACTTGGTGTCTGGGTTACTTTTGCACAGTATGAGAAATAAATGTGCAGCTACCTCTTATCTCCTTGATCTGCCTCTGTGCAGGGAATATAATCACTTTCCACCTTTCTATCCCTTGGCACTGCTCTTAGGACTTAGTGGGACTCTTTTAGCACCCCACACCTGGCTAGTATTACCTATGGCTGCAGATACGCATTGCTTCTCTTATTCAGACTTTTTGTAAAGTAGAAACCCATCCACTGCTGTAGATAGAATCAGCAGAAATTATTTCCTTTTGCTCTGGGAAGCCTGAGGCTGGTGGGAAGCTGAGCAGCAAGCTCTGTATGGTTGGTGTGGGGCAGAAATGACCAGCAATCATTAATGCATCCAGGGGGAAGCGCAGCTGCCCCCTTTAGTTCAGGGACTATAATTTCCATGGGGAGAACAAATTAACCTTTTACCAAGATCTTAAAGCCACTTCTCTCTCTAATCTCTTCCGGCAAGGCTCTCTCCCAACTCTTTCTACTGAAGATTTAAAAAAAAAAACAGACAATGCCTTTTCTCTTTTGTCAATCTGTGCTTCCCTAGCTGTCTGCCTTGTAGTCCTTCTGCTGTACTCTCCCTTTGTATAGAAGAAAAAAAACAGTATTTTTTTTGATTCAGAAAGCAGGCTGAAATGAACTGCATGTGCTGTATCACAGCACCACATCAGGACTTACCTGCCTTTATTTCTGCAGGTGTATGAAGCAAGGCCGTGTGCTGTGGAACAGAGAGGTGGAGCAATCAGCTTAAGCTGGAGAATGGTTGAGCTGCTCTTAGCAAGGATCAGAGTGCTGAACTGCAAGAGAGAGAAAAAAAAGTCTGCTTTCAGTAAGGTGAGGTGAACTGGGGGGGGGGGGGGGTCCAGAATCAGATGGTAAGCAGGGCTGTTGTGCCTTGCAGTGTCAGAATGCCAGTCATGAGCTATGGACTTGGTGGCAGAGGCAGAAATTCCAAGGCTAAGCCAGTTCTGAAGAGACTCCGGAATACCAAAAGGCTGCTGCATTCGTGCTGGATGGTTGTGCAAAGAACTGGCTGTTCACATCGCAGAAACCACGGAAAAGAAGAAAGGTGTTGTGAAATGGTTAGAGTCAGGACTATAACTTTAAACACTTTATAGAAAAATAGTTACCGAGAAGTAAAAGGCAAAGAAAAGAACACAAACCTCTACCCTTTGACCTTATTCAGCTCTAGATCAACCTCTTTATGAAGTTTTTCATTTAACTTTCATTTAAGAGATGAATGAGGAGTATTCTCTTCCATGCCGTATGCAGAGGAGACATGGACATGAGTCTGTCCACCACAACACACTCTGGTGCTAGCAGGGAGTCCAGTGCTGGATAACACCTTTGCAAATAAGTCTGACTGCATCAAGGCATGTTGCTCTACTTGGGAACTGGTGTGCTTCTGTTCCATTCTGATGCTTTTCCACTGAATTCCATAACAAATTCACTCAATTTCTAAAGCAAAATAAGATTTTTCTAACTGCTAACTCTGCACTTAGGGTATCTGAAAATCGAGTTCCATTTTTTTATGCCTTGTAGTTCATAACTTAGCTTTGATAGCAACTGATAATCTGAGATCAGGACTGAACTGCAATTTTATTGCTAAGGCATAAGGGGAGATAGACTGTATCTTGCTTTTTGTGCAGCTGTATTGATTATCAAGCTTTTTAGTAATTAAAAAAAATATCAGAGAAGCAAGGAGATAGTAGGTGTTGCCATGGGGAAAGAGTTAATACTGGTGTAGTAACCTGCTTCAGCAAGAGCATACCCCAGACACTGCAGAGGAAAACAACTAATTGCTGTAAATGTAATATCATCATTTAATTTTCAAGGCCATCAGATTAACTATCTAAACAGAGTATTTAGGTTAATTTTCAAAGATCTCTTCAGCTTGCACAGCAGTTTTACTGAGTCTCATCCAAATCCTGCTGAGGTCAAAGTAAAGATTTCTGTTGCTTTGTCTTACATCTCAAGCCAAAGAATTAAGTCATTTTCTTTTACAGACCTCTTATCTCTAACTATACCCAGCAGTGATAAAATATTTTGTACCGTTAACATGTTTTTCATAATATAACTCTATTGTTTGAATTCATAGTCTTTATGTACAGTCCTCATGCCCTCCTTTCCTCTTCCTCTCCTCTTCTTCTCCTCTTCCTCTCCTCTCCTCATTCTCTTCTCCTGGATGGAGTATACTTCTGGTTGTTAAACACAGTGAAAATCCCAGCATCAAGTAATAATAATAGGGCTGGATGAAAATTACCTGACATACTGAATGACATGAGCTGATGATGCATCTGGTCTGGTCATCTCTACCTAATATACTGCTGGTATTTCCATTGCACTGAATGAGAGACATTATAGTTACTGGTTACCTTTCAAGCTGTTCCTCTAGGTTCTTTTAAATAGTTGGAAAAGAAGGGATTTTTCAGGGTCTGTTGGGGGGAAGTCAGGGCAATAGTGCTGAAAAGGGAACATGAGAAAGGCTTCCTCTCTAGGGAGGAAAATGCAAGAAGAGGCGACGAGCCCAAGGAAGGATGGCATCACTTAGGCTGGTGTTCTGGAGTTGTGATAAGACATGGCTGGGAAAAAAGCTCCCTTGAGCGAAGTATGTGCCTGCACAGGAGCAGGATTGCTTCTGATTTCATAATCACCGGCCATTTGAACACTTTGGCGGGAACACAGCATCTTCTGGTCTATTAGAATACCCCCTGACATTGTGTCCCATGGGACACCAACCCTATGAGCAAAGATTTTCCTCTTGCCCTTTACTGCACTTTCAGACCTGGAAGCTGGAATTGATATGACACTGCCCATGCCCCTTTCCCAGCCTGCGGTCCGAGTTTCGTTCCAGCAGCAGATGGCAGTGAAGTTCAACAAATAGGCGAAATAATCTCGAGCGTGTGCTTTTCCAGCTGGCTGGTGCTGCTGCAGCTCGTTCCTGGAGCCCGGTGCATATTCACAGCCTGCAAGGTTCATTTCCAGAGCACGGAGCACCCGTGGGATGCCTTAGGCACACTGAGGGAGAAATATTCATTCATCCGTTGCTGTTTGTAATCCAAGTCATGTTTGTTTGTGATGATTTTGGCCATAGAAACAGTAGAACATAGAGGCTCTGCTACCATTCCTTTCTTAAATCCATATTTAAAACCTATGTATATCTGCACAGATGAGGATGAAGCTCAATTGCAAGTGAGTAAACTTTTATTCTTTTTTATTATACGTTTAGTATCTTGTGCTACATTTGAGACAATTTGGATCTATCGCCATGGGTGGCTTTAAAACTTTTCTGATGTCCTTTCTTTCACCACCACAAAAGCTGTGTGAAAGGGTTAATGAAAACTTGGTTTAAAGCCATGAGAACAAAATGATTAAGAGAAAAACTTTTGGAGCTCTGCCTTGCACTTTAAATTAATCTCCCTGCTGGTGGAAGTATGGTAGAAGGGGAGGTTTGTTTTCTAATTTCCAGCAGGCAAACGATGGAGATGTCAGTGGAGATATTTGATTGCAGCTTTTAAAATCCTTGCCTAAAGTGAAAAAAGGATGAAGAGATATTAGGGATGTCTGCTTAATGCCTTCAACTTGTTCAATCTGTAGCAGTATCATGAAAGACCGTGCTTGCAGGCTTTGGGCTTTCTTACATCATCACATACAACACCTCTCTCTCTTATTCACTGCTCAGAGCATGATCCACCTGAGGAACCCACCACGGCTCCCCTCCATCACACCCCATAGCATTACACAGAGGAGCACAGGGCAGCCAAGTCCCAGATCTTGGTTTCAAAACCTGTCCAAGACATTAGCAAACTCTGGCTGAAGCCCTCAGCTACTATCAGTGCTGGTTCGAACATAAATGCCACGGCAGCAGAAGGAGAGGATCCTTCTTCATCTCCCCTTTTTGGGCCATTCATGCAGCACGGAGCCGGACTCTGTAGCCCTAAGAGCAGAATGTGGCCAGTGGGACAGCCTGGAGAAGAGAGCACTTCTGGACTGCTCTCAGCGCTCGATCGCCCTTATCCTAGAAACATAACTACATATTTGCTTTTCAAGCTCATATTTGCACATACCATAGTCTGAATATGCTTTTAATCTTCCAGTTATATTAGAATTTTTGTTTAAAAAATGTGCATGACACCACACTAGACATATTTATAACAAGCAAGGGCACAAGTTTCAATCACAGGTGAAGGAGCCGTGTTCTTCATCTGTCAATCAGTCCATGCTCAAAACACACCGAGCATCAATTGCTTTTTAGGTTATTTACTGTGACTTACATATCTGCCAATAAATCTAAAATACAGGTCAAAGAATATGTAGTTCAAGTATATCCGTAAGTGTGGCAGAAAAGCTTCACTAACTACCTCCAATTGCCAAAGCTGAGGTCATTTCCTTGTTGTGAAAAATACTGAGGTCCATAAATTATTTTTATCACCTCTGGGGCAATGCAAAGTTTCCCACAGATGCTGAAAGTATGATATGTTTTTTATTTAATATCAGAACACTTCTTTTACACAGCTCTTAAAATAGGAGGTCCAAGGTACTGCTTGTGTTTTAAGGCCCCAATTCAGCAACATATTAAAACAGATACCTCAGGACCTGACATTAAACACGTGCCAAAGTGCTTTGTTGCATAGTCATGGATTGCTGAATTGGAGCCTAAAGGCTACATCTTTTTCCCATGAAATTCAGAATTTACCTCCCAATTTCTTACGGGGAAAACAAGGCATTTGTTCAAACATAATATCGATAAACATTTGGAAACATTTTAAAAGGCTTGTCTTCAGGAGATCAGGAGTGAGCAATAGCTCTGGAGGTAAACCCTGCTGGAGATAAAAGCTGATGAAATATTTTCTTGCAACAGCCTAACTGGTGTTTATTTAAGGCTTTAGTTAGCATTGCTTTCGCAAGGAAAATAAAAATACATGGAACACGTTGAGAACATAAGTATGAGTGGTGAACCTCCTACAGAGAACTTTGGAGAAAACACTGAATTAACTTACAGTACATTTGTTAAACATGAGCAGCTCTAATAATGACATTTCATTTAACAATGCCCTTTGTCTTTTCAGTTCATCAGTTACCTATTTCAGTAATGAACTGCAGTCATACCATTCTGATTTTCTCCTAATGTAAAGGCTGAGATCACTTCACTTGCAGTGGAGCATGATGCTATTATTCAGTTTGTGGCTTAGGAAAAAAGCTATAGAATATATCACAATTGTAACTGGCCAACAAATATTAAAGTCCGTGATTGGTAAGGGCATCAATAATTTAATTTAGGTTTTAATAGGAACAAGTAATTTATTATTATTATTTTCAAGAAAGAAAGAAAAAGAAAGAAATGGTCGAAACTGCCCAGAACATCTATTTCATGAGCAGAGCAGTACGTGTTCAGCTGGGGAAAAAAATGAGCCACACATTAAATGTTGTTTTAATTTTTTATCAACAGTCCATGCATAGAACTTAATAGCAACATCTAGTTAGGATTAATAATCTCGGCTGCAAAAATAAAATGGATTTACCTGCACAGGTTAAGGAGGATTTTCTAAAGGACTGGAGGAAGTCAGATGAAGTGGGCAAAAGCCCACCTTGTAGTGTGTAAACACAAGGCAGATAAAAATACCATAGGTCTATTTGGTGTGATCCATAATTGTGATGAGGGGAAATGGGGCCTACTTCCACTCATTTGCCTACATCTCTTTTGGGGTTTCTTAATTTTCAAAAGCTTTTTATTGCCTTTCCAGCTGCAGGAGAGACATCTGAAGCAGACTGCTATTTTTACTGTCCTTTTTGCTGCGATCCACTCAAAATATTTTCAGAGCTCCCCAAAAATATTTAATTAGCAAAGACTGATGTTCAGCACTTCATAATCTTTCCCCAGCTGAACCAAATCTGCACAATTTATAATAGATCTCTGGAAAGCCGCTTTTTACCACATGCTGCATCTATAGATCTCTCTCAATTACCCACAGTAAATTTAGGCATTGTACAAGAGCAAATTTTACAGTCCATGAAGAGATGAAGTGAAATCTAGATGAAATTCATTGTGACAGATTCTCAGTTAGTGCCCTGATGTGTCTGTATTACAGAAGATAGACATTCTATTAGCATGGAAGCTCCCATAATGGACTGTGAATCATTTCAGGTAATAGAGATGCCAACTGGAATGACTGAAAAGCACTATTGAATTCCATTAGAGCTCTTTGTTTTTAAATCAGTCATTTCTTTGAGAATATCCAACTATATACTTCTTGACCCTAGCTGAGAGTAATAATTGTGAACTAATATTACAAAACATTAATCTGAGTTACTGTTCAATTAGTGTTTCTGTTAGAGGGTTATTTTTATGCTGCAGACGTGAAGCAGACCGGCTTGTATTACAAATATGTATTTGGACTCAAGCGAGTGCAGAATGCAATTTTCAGTTATATTTCTGTCTCCACTGTATTCAGTCTCATCTCATTAGCTGTAAAAAGACTAGGGTATTGGCTTTTCTTTTTCCGAAGTCATCCTACCAGGATAAAATAACTATAATCAACAAATCTATAAAGATAAACATTTTTATAAAGGATGCCACAAATAGTCTTCTTTCATTTAGGTGCTTGGTTAATTACGAGCAAAATAACGAACACCATATCCTGCTACCCAAACAGCCCCACCTTATCTATCAATCACGTATGATTTATCAGACTTTATAATTGCTTGGATAATTAACACAGAATTTGGTTTACTTAGTGTGCTGAAACCTCAGAAATGCCTGCATAATTGCCATTTGTGTAGTAGATGAAGTTATGAATAATTCTTTTTCACATAAATATGAAGGCTAGGTTGCAGGCAGTGCACATTTCCTCACCCATCGCCATTAATGCAGATATCATGTCATACAAGTGGTATGGCATTGTCACATGCCTTCTGCTGACTACACATACGTAGTTAAAGTAATTAAAATACGTATTTATAAAAATAAGGCAACAAATCTCTCCCTCTGTAAGTACTGCGAGCTTCCTTCATGAGGAAGTACAGAATGAAGACCGAAGGAAAATTAGTCTACCCAGTACGGTGGCAACAGGATCTGAATCTCTGTAATATTCTCACATAAATCCTTTGGGAAGCCTTTAAAAAGAGTAGGCTCTACATCTTCTGTCCACGATCATCTATTTTCACATCAGAATGAGCAACATTATCCTTATATGCAGAGTATCTGTGTCTACAGCTTGAAAATGAGACTCTCCTTAATGTTGTAATGACAGGTGTAAGATTAACTTTGTTAGGTGTCTAGCCACTCATGCAAACTAAATTAAATTAATGGAACAAATTTCTCTCATAATTAAGATAAAAATTCATGTCAGCTGTAACCTTGCTGTACACTAATTATATACAAATGATTTATCATCTGCTTCGCCCAGAATATTAATCCTCAACTCATTGATAACTGCAGCCAGTGTTAAGAGATGAGAGTTGATTAACTATGACAGATTGGGCAACCACAGCTCCAAGTGCCTGAACAACCAGTAAAACCAATAATTTTCAAACAGCACTTCTTATTTAAAAATGCATTCCTGTGGAAACTGATGCATGTTTAATGAGGGATATGGAGATTATTTCAGTAACGACTGATATTGGAGCAGTGGGAAGAACTAATCGATAACAATTAAGTGCTTAGCCTGGTTAAGATATGGTTCTATAAAGTGGGTTATGTACACATTAGTGAGATACCGGTTCGGGCTCTGTTACGTATAACGTCTTCATGCAAGGCTCTTATTTATTTTTCCCAATGCAGAAGGTATTGCATCATTTATGTGTTACACAGGCTCTAACAAAAAGAAGATGAAATGATGCTGCCAACAGTCCTTTGAAAGTCCAAATGGGAACTCCAGTGATAATTAAGCCATGGAAAATGGTACCTTGTTATGAAAATGCTGTTCTACAAAAAAAAAAAAAAAAAAAACAACAACCAACTCTTGAAGCATCATATGTGAAAGAGGATAATCTTCAATCTCCTGAAATATGACATAATGCTTCTAATTTAAATGAGAATTATTAAAATTGATTTGTGAAACCTTTAACGAAATGCTCTTACTTAATAGCTGGCATATTTTGGAGAAAATTCTTGGTTAATAATGTATCTTCTAATGAATAAAAAAATGTAAAGTTGCAGACATTAAAGATTTACAGGTTTGGGCTTGGATATTTTTGGTATTAGTTCTATCTCCTCATGACAGCTCTTTTATACTAATTGCTCACTGAGACTGCAAGAATTCCTGTCAGAATGAAGGGAAAAATGTCTTTTGTACCTAGGCATTAATAAGATAAGCAAGCAGCTGGATGAACTAAGTAATATTGTTGTAAATGAATTATCTCCCTGAAAAGTTGGTGTGTCTGAAGCTGTTAGGTGTGGAAAAGCAAACTAATTGCTACCATGAAGCTGAAGGCAATTATGAAGTTAGCACAGGGTGGGAACTTCTATCCAGGCTGGTCGAGCCATGTGGAATCCTGCTGGGCTTTGGGTGTTGGGGTGAGCAGTGTGAATTCGGTGTGACTCACGCCAAAGTGGTGTGAATCTGACAGAAAGGAAGAAAATCAAGATGTTGGCTCATATCCTATGGCTGCTCAGTAGCTGGATGTCAGAGCCACCCTCCTTAGACTGCAAACTTAGTGGGAAGACACCTATTTCTTTGGTGCTGGAATGGCTCTTTTCACATAGGCTAAATGTAAGTTTAAACCTTTTCTTGAGCTCACATGTACCTTAGCATCACACACAATGTTCTCAGACAATGTCTGAACCACCAGCCTCGCAAGTAAATATTCTTTTTCTTGATAATGGTCCTTCACAGCCTCCAGTCCCATGAGGGAATCCTTTTTTTAGACATTTTTCTTCTGTTCCTCAAGAGAAATTACAGTTCCACTTAAATGAAAAAGAAAATAGTAACTTCGTGAGAAATAAAAATTCAAACATTTCTTTTTCTACATTTCTAGAAATCTCAGGGCTAATTGCCTTTGAATCTGTAAATGCAGATAACAAGAAGAATCTTATGTATATGGAATTGAATATATGCAGAGCAAGTCAAGCACATGATATCCAACATCAAAATTAATTTGGAGTTTGATATCAACTTTAAATAAGCTAAAATTACATAGTTTTTTCATCAACTTACCCTTATGGGATACACATCTGCTACAAACCTAATCAACTGTAGGACATCGCTGGTCCTCTATGCCACTGCTAGTGAAATAACACATACATGGCAGAGCAGAGGTGGATCATCAGCACTGGGGGGTGATGTGGAACCAGACACTGCTCTACGCTTTGCTACCATGATTCAGGGCAAAAGGATTTGTGGAAAATGCCCATCAGGTCTTCAAGACCATAACAGGAATACATATAAAGAAAGCGTGAAAGATTAAAGTAGTGCACCAGGAGGCTGTATCGAAGCCGCCATGGAACAGCCACCGCAGAATCAGCTCTATGCAGTTTTATGGAGCATGCTTTCAAGTGAGGCAAGGAGCAGTTCCCATTGACACAACAGTCCCACTCAACACTGTGGCTCTGTTGCACATGGGATTATGTGGCTGCTCTAGCAGTTGGCACGTGTTGCAGTTCATCAGTAGCTACAACTGCTCTTTTATTTATTTATTTATTTTGCATTCTTCACATAAAGAAATCCCAGCATGCAAATAGATGCCCATCTTTCTAGAGCGCGTAAGAGTTAATGGACTGATTTCAGAGCATATACTACAGAAGGCTGTGGCACGTTCCACTTTGCCAAGGAGAACTGAGTTAAAAAGAAAGCAGCACTATTTAGAGATGCAATCCTTTAGCACATCTTTTCTAGCAGAAGCTCAGCACAAGCATTTGACAGCAATCCTGTCTAAAGCCATGTGCACATTAATTAAAGCTACTTTGGCTAATGGCTCCTGAGTAGGAATTGGGTGCAGAATACACCACTCCCTCACTGCCACCAGCTGCAGCCACATGTGATAGACCTGGATTTACCCTTATTGACACACAAAGGAAAACACACCACCTTTGAAAGAGTTCCTCCTGGTTAACAGGCAAAAGGAAAATCAGATGCCCAAAATGGGTGTTCGTGTCCCGCATCTCTTTAGCACACTGCCTTACTTGGAGCACCCTCTGCCCATTTTGCTCAGCGAGGAGCAAAACTGCACGCTGCCTCCCGTCTGGTTCCTCCCATTGATCAGACTCTGCAAACAATGCAATTATTTCAGAGAAGAAAGCAGTGAGCCCTGCTTTTGCTGCTTCCACTTATTACCAAGGAATATCAAGCCGCACAGCCATTTTCCTGCAGCCATCTTTAAAAAAGGCAATGATCTCCATGTGCTGCTAACCTAATGAGGGCTGTGTGTGACAGAGTCGTAGGTATATTTTCTCAGTAGCCTAATGAGGAAAGTGACAGACAGTGAAACAGTTCACACTCGAGTAATTTTCTAGTCATCAGCAACTGCAGTGCTCGTGGTAGCAGAAGCCAGAGAAGGGACACAGATATACAATAAATACGCGCTGGCACCATTGGCCAGAATAAGTTATCACTAGGAGAGAGGTCTTGGGGCAAAATCCCTTAGGAAATTTAAACAAAAAGAGTCAATTTAAGGCATCTCTAGCAGTGCATTCAATTAAAATTAAATTTAAAAAGTAGGATCAGCTGCTGGGCTGTTAGGCCACCTGCCCAAAGGAGGAAAAAAATTAGAGATGTAACGAACCTTTACTCCTGATGTCTGCGAGCTGCTCACAAATGGCTGCATAGACCCGCTTCACACAAGCACCCATTCAGCATAAAGCCAGTTCTCCTTCTTTACCTCCCACCCAGGAAAAGAGAAAACTAGCAGCAGATAGCTCATTATCCATATTCACAGCAACTGTTTGCATGAAAAAATGCTGCCCTTACGTTTTTTAACATGCTGCCACCTTCTTCCAGAGAAATCACTGTTTCTCGAGGGAACATGGCGATGATCCCAGCCTTGGTCATTCCACTGCTGCAGACCCCAAGGTTGATGCCACAGCTGCACAGAGCCACACAGTTCTCAGTATTCCTGCATCCCATCTCCTCTCAGCTCCACCACAGAAGTAGGAAGGAGAC
The DNA here is from genome assembly GCF_002078875.1 of Numida meleagris. Lineage (NCBI taxonomy): Eukaryota > Metazoa > Chordata > Aves > Galliformes > Numididae > Numida > Numida meleagris. The sequence continues at coordinate 63,253,945 of NC_034413.1, read as the reverse complement.
ACAGACAGGGAAGTTTTTCTACAATTAGAGTGGTGAAGCACTGCCACGGTTTGCCCAGAGAGGTGGTGGATGCCCCATTCATGGAGACATGCAAGGTCAGGCTGGATGGGGCTCTGAGTACCTTGATCGAGTTGTGGATCTCCCTGCTTATTGCAGGGGGGTTGGACCAGAGGATCTTTAGGGGTCCCTTCCAACTCAAATGATTCTGTGATTCTACGATAACCAGCACGTGTGCGAGGGACAGGTTCCATTAGTTTCTGAGGTGGAATGCCTCCACGGTGAGCTGAGGACGTACTCTGGAGGTGCAGCTATTAGATACAGCAAAGCTCGTGCTGCTTTGCCAGGTCTTCAGGCAGCAGTGACCTCCCTGCCTGCTCCACCACAGCTCTGCAGTGCTCCACTGAGCTGCCCTGTAGGAGCTGGAAGTTGCCCCAAATGCCAACTCTTGCTGCACCAGTGGCACCTTTAGTACCTTTGCTCAATGCTGTTGCCAGGACAAATATGTGGGCTACAGGGTGGATCACAATTTCTCACAGTGATCACATTGGCAATAGATGAGCCCTTGCACAATTAAACCCTACCCTGCAAAAACAGCCTATTACCCCCACACAGAGCTTGCATCCAAATCTGTTCTCCTGAAAGCAGAGCTCCTGGCAGAGCATTTGCCAGGTGTTCATTAGGGAATTTTGACACTTCTGCCCCTGCTGCAACCTGATGGGGACGTGAAGGGCTTGCTGGAGCCAGCTGCAGCTCAGTGCAGTGTAAGTTGCAGCTGGGTAAGCCAGTACACACTGGATGTTTCTAATAGACACAAGGGAACTAGTTGCTCATCTCTCTCTGACCTTCTCTGGGGCTCAGATTCAGTCCCTTTAGAATATTTTAAAGATCTAGAAAAAGAAACTGACTTTTATGGGCATAGCACAAACATGAAACTACTTTGAATAACTAACTCTCCATGTGGAACTGCTCATGTGCAATAAAGATGGTAGGGCTTCCCAGTATAAATAATCATTCCGTTCTTGAAATCATAAATCATTCACTTCTTGAATTATTTGGGTGTCAGGGGATAAACTGTTAAATCTATATTTAGCATCTAGCTCCAAGTTCTGCCTGATTTTCAGAAGTGCTGCACTTTTCAGCTAGGAGACCTCATACATCAGATCCCTCAAATAAAGTGCTTCATCTTGGATTTATGTGCTTACATTCAAAAAACTACCCAGTGCTTACGGGTAATCTGCAAAGGAAGCCAAGAATTAGTTAAAAACTGCACTGAGAGTTTTAAATATATATATATATATATATGCATACACTGGAAGGTATGACATTTGGAAATGTATTTTTTGCTATTTTTTCAAAAATGCCCTTCTTGAAAAATTCAGCCTGGTTTATGGCAGCTGTGCTGGAAGGCAGCAGCTCTGTGTCCAGCACATGGGGCCACAGGTGGACATGGAATTTGCCAAAAAAAAAAAAAAACCAGCCCAGCTAGCCAGGAAGTGTCAAGGGGATCTTATACAAGGAAAAAGATTTGAAAAAATATAGTACTTAAATCAACATTCATTTTATTTTGTAACTTACCTGGATTGATCCTATATGAGAGCCCGAACACCCAAGAAAAGAAATGTGTGCTAAAGATGCAGACCTGTGATGTGGTGGGACACATAACTTCTGCTCCTCTGGCAAAATAATGCAGCAGCGGCTAGTGAAAAGGACCCACATTCCAAATCTGTAAATACGCTCTACCTCTTTTTATACTGCTGCAATAATTAATCTAAGAACCTTTAAAATTCCTATCTGATACTTAGGCTTGTTATAGCAACGTATTTAATTCCAGAGCTACATCTTTCAGCAGATACTTTTACTTCATTCAAATTACTAATCGTTTAGATTCTCTCTGAAAGTCCTTCCTCCCTCGCTCCCCATGCATGCTTAACCTAATTAACTATAAATGAGAAAAAATGCTATTCACATAAAAAGAAAATGTTAACCTATAAATTATCCAGTGCTCCCTCCCGAGTCTGGCAACGCCTCTTGTAGAAAAGCTCAGATGTTGGTGCAGTATTCTTGGCTTGCTCTCCAGTTTCTGCCACCCAAAATCATTTTATGCAACACATTACTCTGCCATTTTGTACATCTGGCAACATTTGCTGATACTAAGTCCTCTCCGGTGTTTTCAAGATTACACGAAGGAGGATTTCCAGGATGATTAATTGGAGAGATAAAATCATTCCTTTACATTTCAAGGAACATTTGCAGAAGACTAATGGTCATTTATGGAAATACGGCCTCTTTATACCCATTAATGTCTTCCAGTGCTCCCTGTAGGTCACACAATTAACCACTCATTTGTGTTTCCTTGCTGCTGTCATTCCAAGTCCTCTCGGTTGTCATCACTGGTGAAAAACCTTCTGTTTCACCCCAGCCAGACCAGAGCCCTTTTAGGTCTCTAGGACCCAGCCACCTACATGTCAGATTCCTCACTCTATAGGTTTCTCCTCAAAATCCACTTTTTTTGCATAGGTTTTCAAATGCACTCAGCTAAATTTCACCTTGAAAACCTCTTCCAATCCTTTATTTCCCATTCTACCCCCATGTTTTTGTGACTTTATTCATCTTACTTTGTACACGTACCTACCACCCATCTTGGGCTGGGGATTTTGCACACATCAGCATTGTACTGGGTTGGTAGCACTGAGCACACAGAATAATGGCAACAACTATTAATCGCTTTGTCCCAGTTCCTCATCTTAGAAGAACTGAGTGAGGAATTCAGAACAAGGTCTTAAAAGAAGACTAAATCTCTTCCAAGTTTATGCATTCACTTCAACCACCTCTGTCCCTTTGGGCACAACTTGATCTCTTCTCTGCATCTGTGAAACAAAGCCAAATCCATTTCAGGATGGAGATGCCTGGCGGACACAGAAGGATGCTGCACTTTACAGATCATCTCAGGGAAATGTAACGTTTTTGTGGCTCATCAATGAGGTGCTTGCAGAGATTTTGGACAGCTTGATCCACCCAACTCAAATGTGAAAATGCGATTATTTGCTGTTTTTCAGGGGCAAAGACATTGAAAAGAGATACATCTACACATAGAAAAAAAATGAAGAGGGAGAAAATGTAGAAATGAGGACAACACAGACAACAACGAGTAAATCCTATATCAAACACAGTAAATTAAAGAAGAGGCAAGCTGCTTATCTGTCCCTTCTGAATTCCCTGAAATTTTCCCCGTTTTGATGCTGCTTGGTCACGAGCTGAGAGGAGATGGGCCCTCCAACTGTGAGCAGACAGCCTCAGACTGTAGCAGGAAATAGAAGCATAATTTACTTGCCATACTTGAGCACAGTAAAAAGAAATGGAGAGAGAAAAACTCAGGAAAGAAACTATTGGCATTTTGCTTTGGCTTTCTAGATAATGAAATCACTGAGACATGGATTTAGTGAACGTGTGTGAATTATATGGTTCAGGAAACACTGCTGTTACACAAGTTAGTCGAATTAATTATGAGTCTACAAGTCTTCTAGAATGCCCTTGTTAAAAGTATATATAAAGTTGAGGAGGAGATACTGTCACCCAATTTTATTTCAACATTGCCTAAGGATGATTTACAGCACTTCAGCAGAAAATGCAAAAGCCATCCCACATACTTTCATTCTGACTTACATTAATCGCTCTCATGGACACTGGCTTCATCAGTGGGTTTGCAGGAATACGGCCACGAAGAATTTTAGTTAATTAGGGCTAATTATTGTTAACAGTCATTAGAGTCACATTCACAAGGGGAGGTGGGGATGAGGGAGGGGAAATATAGCTCAGCCCACTCATACCTCTGCACACACACCTAAGTGAGCAGGGTTAATGAGAGTATCAGCGAAATGCCCAAGCTCACAAGAGTAGATTAGTTACGTAAATAGAAGCCATTTTTCATGTTTCACTCTGCAGAGTAGAGTTTTACTTTGGCCCATTTTAGAAGTGAAGTGAATGATTCACAGAAAAAGCCAGTAGCTTGTCCAGGGCTCAACGGTAAGACCGTGCCAACACAGAGCTCAGGAGTACTGCCTTTCCAATCCACATCAAACTTTATCAGAATAAAATATTGAATTATTGTTTTTTATTATTATTGTTGCTGCGTAATAGCTACTGTCATCTCTGGCACCAGAAATCTTAGGCTGAACTGTGTCACAGCTGCACAATTTAATTTGAATTAATCAACCTCTAACCCCTGATTAGTGGAACACGGCAAGAAGAAAACAGCTGAGAGAAAGCAAACCTCTGTCAGAAACAAAAATACGATTTGCAAGGCTAACATCTTGCCTGAATTGACAGCAAACAAGCTTCAGTAAGCAGCAGGGGAAAAACAGGAGAAAGTCTATTAGCAGACACCTAGGTGAACATTGTTTTTCAACCCTTGAAACCCAAGCTCTTGTTCAAGATTGTAGCTATCTTTTTGCACCAGAACAACAACAACAAAAAAATAAATTTGAAAGGCAGGACTATTAAGCAAGGACAAAGGTTGAGTCATAAGCAAAAGTCGTGTTATAGATTTACCTACCAACAAGAAGCCAGCAGGGTTCGGGTTGGAGGTTAATGAAAGACATCCAAAGGTCATCCAGTGATTATGTGAGAGCATGAGTTTAATAGGGCACGGGGACGACAGACACTGACAGAAGATTTATACCAGAGGTGATGACACTGCTAGGAATACTGCTGATAAAAAGAGCCCCAATATCGGACGGAGCAGGATGATGAATGGCACACATGTCTACTCACACTTCTCATTATAAGCTCCTTCACTCATGGTGGCACTTAGCAGCATTTATTTACTGTGCTTTGAAGGTACCGAGCAGAAGCACAGTATATCTAATACTTTAAATGTAGGCTTGCCATATAAAAATGAAACAAGAGATAAGATTAGACCGCTGAATAATTGCCCAGCTTTCCTGCAGAGATTATATTCACTAGTGCTAACATTATTTTTTCCCTAATGTTCTAGCGTACGAACAGCTCAAGTGAATTAATTTTCTGAGGCAGAAGGTCAAAGGAAAATAACTGATAAGCATTGTGCCTGCTATAGAATATCACTTTACAATATTCTTTCCTCCTCATTTGTCAGATAGAGAATAAGAGATAATATAATAAAGGTATATAAACATATTTTTTGTCACGCCATATTTAGTTTTAGTAGTCCCAAGTGCTATTTTTCCTTGTAGATTCTGGTAGGAAGAGGATCAGAGAAGTCAGACAAAACCGTCAAATAAAAAAAAATAAAAATAATAAAAGAATAAACCTTAGAACCCAAACCGAGGAAAACTAAGACCTGATGAATAACATGCACTGCACCAAGAAACTCTTTTTCAGACTGTTATATATTTATCAAACCACTGGAGTGTGAATTCTATGAATAAGTCTTATCATCTTTCAAGCAGCAGGCACAATAAAAATTAGAACTACAGAAAATTGTGGGTATTACAAAAGGTTATTTCTATCAATTCACACGTATCAGAAGATGGGAATGTCACAAAAGAAAGTTCTGTATGTCTTGCCACTTGTAACTTCAAGCAGAGATGGAGCAATACGCCATGACGTCATATTTAACATTTATCTGGACATGCAGCAACATAAATAAATCCCTACTCGACCAAGAGGTGTTGTAAATAGCCTGTAATTTTAGGAGGAGAGATGTAACATTCTGAGCACACACTATCATCATTCCTCAGGATAGTTCACTTACAGCTACCTTGCGTGTGCTGCCGTTATGACCACTTCCAAGCACAATACATCTGTATTATACCCTTTATCCATCTTGAGGTACTTGAATGTCTCCCATGGAATAGGAAAGGGAGGCAAGCCAAGGAAATGCACTGTTTTTATTTCTGCTGTTATTGTTTATTGTCATTTGTATCGCAAACAGAGGTCATCTGGATAAGCAATAGCTTATTACCACAATTAAGAGATTCGCAGTTTGGTCCTAGAAATGTAGCCATAGCTCCCAGATGTCGTGATGATGCTCACACATAGAGAAAAGATGCTGTCTCTCTCAAAGAGCTTGCTGTCTCATAGATATGACCTGCTGAAGGTAGAGGCTGATCACAAGGCAGACATCACCAAGAGTGTGAGGGATGTGTTGGCTGGAGCACTGTATATTTCTGTAACAATCTTGTGTTAAGTCTTCTGCCTTAAAAAACATGAAAACCTTCTTAGCAAACTGCTTGTGGTCAACTCTTCATGAACCGATTTCTGTAAGGAATGCCACTGCATCCAACACAAAGCCTCTCATTGCTTTCTGACTCTAATTAAGGAATAAAATGTAGTTACTGAGAAGGGGAGAGAGTGTTTCCAATACACTTCAAATTGACTCCTTCTCCATACAACATACATTATCTCACCAATTTATACCCTAGTCTGAGCCACAGACTGGCCATTTTTAGAACTTGGCACTGATTCTCAGTCACCTCTTCTATCTATGCTCAGGGCAGCAATATATTTTTTTCCAAAGGATTCACCAAGTTTTCCAATGCAGCAAAATAATTCACCAAAAACACTTTCATCAACATTTTCCAGCAGCTGGGTTCTAATCCTTGAGATCTTGGTACCCACATTCCCCTTCGGAAAGATTATGTAATCAGTGTTATCTGACAAGGCTTTACACTGAGCTAATCACTAAAAAGTAATAGAAATACATCAAAAGGGCCATGCCTCCATTAAAATACAAAGGGGTAGGGTACACTGGGATATAGGAAAACTGATGAAGAGGCAGGAGGCAGAATGCCTTCTTTCTCTAAAGCTCTGTAGCCATCAGTGTCACCCTGTCATTCAGCATGTTTTATTGTCCACTTGAGCCAAATGAATAGGACGGTCTAATGGAAGCCACGGTGTTTCCAAATAGACAGCACATTTGTTACTGAGGCAGACGATAAAATGTTAGTAAAGCATCTGAAGCATCTCTCTGCCAAATGAGGATGAGATTTCTTATTTCTGAAGAGGAAAAATAAAATTTGAGCACAGTTTCTTCTTTACCACACAGCAAAAGAGGAAGCCAGGGCAACTGAAATTCTGCTTAGAGAGCAAATAGTAAATGTACCACTTCTCTAGCATGGCCACAAGAAACCAAGTTTCATCTGAAGATACAAGATGTAAGAACACTGCTGGCTACAAAGGTGAGATCACTTCTTCTGGAGCAGCAGAAGTTATCTGATGATGAAACATTACTCATTTTGGCTCATGTACTGGTTTAAAGCACGTCAAATTACTACTGAACTGTCTAATAATACATAGCTAAAATTTAATATCTGGAATAAAACATGATCATTATTTGTTGCACCAAAAATGTAGGAAATATTGAGCTAGGAGTCAAGAAACTGTATAAGCAGATTACTCCCAAAAAGACTGGTGCATGAAATTCCCTTCTTTTTACACTATCTTTGGCAGCTGACACACGGCTTTGAATTATTGAGAATGGAAGATCTTCATAAGAGTCTCAGGAAAAACATTTCAGAAAATGACAGGGAGCAGCTGAGAAGCTGGTGCACTTTCATACACTGCTGGTGTTATCTGGAGTCCAGCATCTACCCTGGGGATCCAAACTCAAACTAAATATCAAAAACATCAAATAATCTAATCGGATGGAATGAGATCAGATCTCCATAAGAACTGGCTACTAATTATATGTACACGCATCTATCTGTGCATATCTGTGTATCTGTATGGATGATATTTTAACTTTGACACTCCCCATGATTTTAATTCATTTAGTTCTTGTAAAAGCTTTATTCCAAGAAAAGCCAGAGGAGAAAGTATTGTGACAAGACTCATAAATCCACAGCAGGTCTACTAGGTAAGTAGTATGGGACACAAGTTCTAGTATTTTTCTGTGCTTACAGTACTTGTGTTCACTTTGCGTAGGTGTGTTTATCTTTATGCAAGTCCTGGCCTGCTCAGAGTACTCCAATTCCTGGGTAATGGAAACACCATCAGAAGCCTGAATCTCATCATCTTTTTTCATAAATGAATCACTGGAGCAAAAAGAAAAAAAAAAAAAAGACTAATAAAAACCCACAAGGAGTAATGCAAACACAAACACAATGCTGAGATTTTATTTATGTCTCTCTGTAATGTGGAGGACAGATTCTTACTGAGGTAAATTTATAAAGTCAGATGAAATTTGGGTCCAAAATTTGTAGGAAAAAAGCAGTAAGACAAAATTCAGGACATGGTTTAGGCTGGTCATAGATCAGTGGTCCACATCAGTGATGTAGCTTGGTATGTATATATTTTTAAGTACATATGAAGTCCTATGTACTTCAGCAGGACCAGTTCTGTGTCTGCCTTGTATGTAAGATTTCTACAAAAATAAATACAAATTAAAAAAATCTTCGTCATTAAACCGTCTTAATCCTTTTTAATTAAACCTTTAAGCTACAACCCTGGATCATCCTCATGAAACACTCCGCCTTAAGTACATAGAACAGAATATGGCCACCTCTGTTATTAGCTCCATTTGCTATCACGTTCAAATCAAAGTTCAGAAGGTTCATGCCCCAGGTTCTAGTTGCAACACCAAACCATAAACAATACAGCAAAATTCCAGCTTTCATCAGAAGAGGACACGGAGGAGAAGCAGATTCCCAGGAAGCCAGGACAGCTCAGCAACCCCTTGCTGACGCTAACCGGTGGGTCTCTATAAAGAAACAAGTCTTTCTTTTTTTTTCCACAAAGATTATAACCAAACGGTAAAATAAGAAGGAAGGAGGAAAAGGGATTCAATTTTTCAGTCCAGAGAACTCTACAATACAAATTCTTCTGCCTTCTTTCTTTGTCCGGCATATGGCTTTCTGGTACTGCCTCTGTGATACTGTGACTCAGAAAAACTCGTAGTGCTGAGTCAGACAATTATTAACCTTTCTTCTCTATTTGTAGCTTCAGGGGGAGTTACATGGAGTTGCTTGTTAGCTACAGCTCCATTTATCCCAGCGTTACTTGCATAATCCTGTTACCGAGCATGAGACCTGGCTTTTTTCTGGTCAGGCTGTGTGCTAGAAGTGCTCCCAGCTGAGCACAGTGCCTTGCTGTCTGCCTGGAGCACAACCTGCCCCTTGCTCCTGGGCCTAGCTCTGCTGGTTTGCTGCCAGTACAAGGATTTCTGGATGCTTCAGAGGTAATGTAACTGGGAGGGGCCAAGAGGATGGCATGAGTATGGGGTGAGACCTGAGTGTCCTATGGCACAGACCTCTCTCAGTTGGATTCTGATAACCTGATAGAATCGTTTGAGTTAGAAGGGATCCTTAAGGGCCACATGGTCCAACCCCCCTGCAATGAACAGGGACACCTACAGCTCCATCAGGTGTTCAGAGCCCTGTGCAGCCTGACCTTGAGTGTTTCCAAAGACACAGCATCCATCACATCTTATGGCAACCTGTGCCAGTGTTTTCTAAAAAACTTTTTCCTTATATCCAGTCTAAATCTCCCCTTTTTAGTTTGAGACCATTTCCCCTTATCGTATCACAACAGACCCTGCTAAAGAGCCTGTCCTCTTCTTTCTTACAGCCCCCCCTTCAAATACTGACTGCTCTCAGGTCTGCCCAGAGCCTTCTCTTCTCCAGGCTGAACAGCCCCAGCTCTCAGCCTGTCCTCACAGGGAGCTGTTCCCCGCCGGGATCATTTCTGTCGCCCTCCTCTGCACACGCTCCAACAGGTCCACATCTCTCCTGTACTGAGGACTCCACCTCTGGATGCAGTGCTCCAGGTGAGCTCTCACAGCACAGAGCAGAGGGGCAGGATCCCCTCCCTCACCCTGCTGGCCGTGCTGCTTTGGATGCAGCCCAGGACACGGTTGGCTTCCTGGGCTGTGAGGGCACAGTGCTGGCTCATGTCCAGCTGCCATCCACCACTACCCCCAGGTCCTTTTCAGCAGGGCTGCGCTCTGTCCTTTCATCTTCCAGCTGGTATTGGCAGTGCTGGCCGGAAAATGGTGCTTCAGAGCAAGCTCTTGGATCGTTTATTTTTGCATTTTGCACTCTTTGCTCTCTGAGGGAAAGGTCAAATTTCAGAGGAAGTCAAATGGCCAGAAAATGGAAATATTTGTTGGAAACAAAAACTCTTGGTATTTGAATTGTCACTGTAGATTTACAGATATCTGTTGGCTAAGAGGAACAGACACTTTTCAGACTGCTCCAAATGTGTCCTTCACAGCAGTGTCAGCGCCAGCAGTGACTGCTGCCCCATACAACAATCCAAAACTGGTTGCAACATGAACATTCCTCAATGCTGACCCAGATAACCCGTGCTGTTCAACAAATTACACAGGATAACATCATTATCTCCTTATTCTGAGGTCTAAAATTTACATGTCTAAATGAGGTTTGGCATCTTTTTCCTCTGCAACAGGTGATGGAAAGAAGCAGCTTTCTCCAGAACACAATTTTTTAAAACTTAAAATAGACACATCAAGTGAGCAGGGGTCATTCCATTTCTCTCTACCAGCTGCAGAGGAACTTGCTGGTCTCTCTAGTTTGTAAAGTGCACAGAAGTACACTGGTTCTCACAATGTATTTGTACAGTAAATAACAAAATAGGGGTGTGCGCTATTGCCCTATCTTAAAATAGTTAAAATTAGTTGTTGTCACTTTTTTATAGGCATAAATAAAAGGTCTGTATCCCTACAAACCTCATGTAAATTGAAATAAGTTCAGTATTATCCAATGCAATCACCATTACAATTGTTTGCTAATGACTTACAGCAAGTCTTGTGATACTTGAAGCTTTCCAAATGCCATTGCTAGAGTTTTTTCCTTCCTGTGGATCTGGGATTCCACAAATGGAATAAGAAGGAGATAACAAGAAAGAAAAGAGAAAGGGAAGGGACCTGAATTTCACAGCTGTAGAGAAATTGTAAACCACCAAACCAAACATTAAACATATCAACAGAGAAACCATTTTCTTCTACCTTCAATGCCACACACATGTAAAATATTTTCAGTCCAGTTCACAAAATATTTTAACTTCCTGTGCAGGTCTGCTTTCATTCTCAGGCACTGCACTTTTCCTGTTTGCATTTCTCATGTTGTTCTTCTTACCCACTCAGCCATCTATTTTTAACTTGATTTGACATGAATTTCCTTCTTGCCCTTTTCCCAAATACTAATTCATCTGCACTGACCTTATTTTCACTTTCAGCAAGTGACACACTTCTGACACATGCACACACACCTAGAGCTGGAACATCTCCATATATATTCCATGCGTTCCTTCAATTTCTGCACTGTCTTTGCTTCCCACCAGAATTTTTCACTGCAAAAACAACATCCTGATGAAGTTCTGTGTCCCAGTTTTGTTTAGCCTGTCTATTGAATCTAGATGTTGTATGGCACTGTAATAACATGACAGGAAATCTTTAACTTCTAAATCCCGTAGCTGGATGTGTTCTAATGTGATGACGGTTACCTCGCATTTTCAATATCTTATTTAAATGCCATAGCCCTACAGCTGTGTGAAGCTCTTTGGCATGTGATGCGATGAGGTTATCTCGGTAAACTTCTGACTGGGCTGGGCTCCATATCACAGGAACCATGACCATGGTTGGCAGCGCATACTCCCTAGGTATATATTTTAGCAAGTACTGAATGAGTGGGAATAGCGGATCAGGGCAGAGCCACACTGGCACAGTGATACAGGGAAACTCGTGCTGCACCTTTCACAAGATAAACAAAGGACTTTAGTCTCTGGAGCTGATGGCCCAGCATCTTTTGCAAGTGGCTAAATAAATAAAGCAAACAAAACCATGCCTTTGGTATCTGCCCTGGAATTGTGCATCCCGTTGCTAACCTGAGATAAGCAGAAGCCTTTTTCATATGTAAGAATGCATGCGATCTGACGGCTTCACATTGCTGCTGCCTCCTTTTTCCTTCCCTCCCTAAAATGCCAACCCTATTGGAAAATCAATCTTATGGAAGTTCTCTGTACACTGTGCTCTTGCCAAGACCCTGGACTCGTTCACAGTACACTGCTCCTTTGTGCATAACGAGCCTCCCATATGCTGCAGGACTTGTCAGCCATTGAGTAGTGCCTGTGACCCAGCTGTGTGCTAACTAGGATGGCTACTATGCCTTCTTTTGGAGATAATAAAGGAGACAAGGCAGCAGCCTCAGCTGGTGCAATAAAAGGCATTGGTGGAAAATGTGCCCAGTTCTATAATTTTTCATTTCTGAAGGCCTTCCAGAAGCCTTCTGTACGCATGGAGAGCTTCCAAGGAGGCTTTGAAGGAGATTTATATTCCTGAAGAATATTTTGATATATAAAAAATCTGTAATTTACAACTTTATTTTTGCAATAGTAGCTAAAGGCCCCAAGTAACAGCAGTACTCAATGTCATTGTCTGGAACTCGGAATAAGGAGAGGACAGGTTTTGATGTTACGGCACTGCAATTGTCAGCCATTCTGCACGGCTCACACGCAGACTTCTTGAAGTCTCCTGCCTAAGGGACACCAGAGATACTCACGATCTGTGCTTGTAGAGCTCTACCTGTTCTCTAAGTGTTTCTCTCTCATCCATCACCATTCATTTCCTGTCCCACACCCTCAGGTAGGCAGCCTTCTTTTGACTCATGCAACTAGTCCACAGCAGCCCTGACAAAACACCAGTTTCTAGAAGTGGCTGTTAGGGATGTGAGAGCAATTTCATTTTTCCTATAGATGTGTGGCTGCTCTAGGCTCCTCTGCTTTGTATGAACTTCACAGGGCTTTTCACTGCCAGATTTATCATATCCACAAAATATTTATTTCCCCAAACTAAATCCAGAATATTCTCTATTGTCACGTTCTGCAGCCAGTGCAATGAAACAGCCCTGTGTTGCTTCCAGAAAAAATGCTTTTCCCATGATATTTCATAGCAATTCCAGTCAAGGGCACAGAAAATGACACTTCTCTACAGGTCATATGTCTGCCTCAATTGTTTGCAAAACTATCTCTGATGTATCTATTTTGTTAATTTCCTAGTCAGACATTTTCCTTCACTTTTTTGTCACGTTCCTCTCATTTCTGTGCAATCAAACATTGTACCCTCTAGCATAAGCAGATAGGTAAAGGACTAAGTCTTTAGCTTATTTTTAGCTTATATTGGCAATGTTGATAAAGTTCTGGAGCGGCAGTGTTTTACACCAATCCTGGTTATTTTTTTTTCTCATATATTAGCTTTAATTCTTTTCTGCTAATATAGCTAACGTTTCTGATATGATCAGTTTATTTTTTTTATAGGAATTGTAATTTTATAGGCCCTACTATAACTAACCTGATCTTATTGACAGACAAATCATCACCTGGCTATACTTATTGCTAGAGAAGGAAAAAAATAGCCATCATTTACACTTTCCACTCAGTAATGCCACACTTTCCTCTCTAATGGTCACACTTAATGTATGCCAAGTTTCTGTTTTCAGGCTTTCCCACATGCACCCGCAGTTCTGGTCTGCTTTGCTTTGCCTCGGGCAAGTAGGAGTTACTGAGAAAAATAAGATTTTGTTTCTGTGTGAAGAAAACTAAAGTTGAATGATCTGAAAGTTAATTCATTGCTCATCTAAACCACAGTGAGTTTCTGCTGCTGTAAATCTCTTCCTTTCCCATTTTTCTTATGTCTACAGCGGATCCATATACTCTGAGTTTATCTGTGTTTTGGGACAGTGTTTCTCAGAACATATCAGCACAGAGAAACTGCAGTTATCACTAAAGATACCGCTGTAGTAAACACAGCAACAAATTTCATCCAACCCAAGCATTAACCAAGGGCTGGAAATGGGAACTGCAGTGCACTGCACCGCTGTGAATGAGCCTGGGAATATGGAGAGCTCACCAAAGTGTTTGCAGTGAAACACTAAGCCTGGACGAAGGCTGTGTACAAACATTTTAAAATAAATTGTATTAAATATCAGTGCAGTGAGAATAGAAAAAGTTTGGCAGGGAAAAATAATAAATATGATGCAGAAATAAATTTAATAATGAATTAATTCAGCAGCACTATTCTCTTATATATCTCCCCACGTGTGCAATAAATGCTATTTTTTTTATTGTTATGCTTTATCTATTTGTGAAGAAAGGTTAAAGCAGACTGTTGCCTGCTTCGCACTGCGCCTTCCTCCTGAGAGACCACAAATTGGTGATGAAAATGTGGTTTCTGGAGTAATGAGCTGTGTCTCTTTTTGCCCTAATCAATAAAGTTAAGCACATGTGCAACTCTCCGCAGAGTCAGGTGCTCGAGACAGCTGGACTCGGGCGAGCAGCATTAGCTGAGAAGCAAGTATTTTATCTTCCACGTTTCTGCTCCTGCAATTTGCCGTGTAACCATGCCACAGAAAGCCCAAGGCCCACCTCCTTCCATTTGTTTTGGTAACCCATTCCCACACACACAGTAGCGTTGTACAGTTTAACCACCGCTGAATTTTGGATTATTTACTCCTCTCCTCACTCTGCCCGCACATTACTTTCGACCAGCACCTGTAAACTCTAATTTTACACTTCACGCTTTTACTTAGGAAGAAGTGAAACACTCGGGGGAGGCGGGCAGCAGCTGGTTTCTCCGTTCTGTGCATTTTGCCCTCATACAGCTGCAGAGCAGCATTGTTGGATGAGCAACAGACACTGAGGACGGCGGAGCCCTGAGGGGGCTACACTACAACTCTTATGGCCCCCGGCTGAGGGAACGCAACCACTGCGCTCCGCAGGCACGCCGCTCCCCGGCGCCTCAGGGCCCCCCGCCCCGCGGGCTGGCACTCGGAGCGCCCGGCCCGGCCCGCCCCCGCCGGCGGGAGGCTGCGCAGGCTGCGCTTGGGCGGGGACTGGCGCGGGAGGAGAAGATGGCGGAGGCCGAGTGAGTGCCGGGGCTGCGGCGGCGGCAGCGCCCGCGCCGAGGGGGGGTGGTTGGGCCGGGCGGAGGCCGAGGCGGAGGGCGGCTCAGAGCTGAGGATGGGGGGTGCGCGGGGCTCGGCGGGGTGCGGCCGCTGAGGGAGGGGACAGCACGGAGAGGCTCGGGTTGGAGCTGCCGCAGGGACAGGCCCCCCTGCCCCCGGGGAGCGCCGAGCCCTCAGCCAGGCCTGCTGCCTGCGGGCTGCGCCCTGTTGCGCGGCTGCCCCTCGTACCGTGCTTGGGAGGCGTCGGGGCTGCCCGCAGGTGCCTGCCGTCGTGTCCGGGCGGTGGGCTGCCCAGCCCCGTGCAGTGAGGAGGGGTTGGTGCTGCCGGGCTCCTTGCCTCTCCTATGGCACAGGTGGTGGTGGTGGTGTCCCGTTGTTTCACCACCTGCTGCAATACATCCCTTCTTTCTTGGCTCCCGCTATGCTGAGCTGTTCATAGTGCTGCTTATTGGGCTAGAAGCGTGGTGAGCCAACAGAAAGCTCTTCATGAGCACGCGGAATGCTGGGGAGTATTTGCAGGAAGGATGTTTTAATTAAAAACTGGTGAAGTGACTGAGTGTTTTAAAAAGTCAGGAGTGATAGTTTTCTTGTTAACTCTGTGTCAGGCCTGACGTCATGCAGTTGCCCTGCAGGCCATACCTAGCCCTCTCAGCTGGTATGTTTGGTATGCTAAAGAGCTTGGGTTGGGGCTGTGTGCCACCATAGAGGGAAAATGAAGCAGAAACTTGGTAAAAGTGCCAAGCCTGTAGCTTCCTGAGTGCTTCTGTAGATTTGAATATTTGTTCCCCAGAGGCAAAGGCTCAGAAATAGTGCTGGTTCCATAGATGGGGTATTCCATCTGAATGGAAACCCTGTGCAAAATACAGGGCTTGAATGGAGGCAGACTGGCTCACCCATCCGCACGCACACCAGCTCCCAGCCTAGAAGGAGTTGATGTCTTTAGAAATCTTAATTTCCATCTACTTGAAAGGAGGCAGCAGTAAATACTTCGATGTGCAAGTGTGTGCTGTGCTTGACAATCTTAAATCTGGGCTGCCAGAGGCCGCGAAGAACCCTGACATTGGGTTTGGTCAGCAGTTGCCTTTCTTTTCTCCTCAGTTTCTCTGTTTGTGGTATGCCAGAAGCCAGTGAGCAGAGAAAATTCAGAATCTGTAATAGAATAAATGGGAAAAACATGTGTACAGTGAGAAACCAGGGCAGAAGTCACTGCGTCATACTAATTGGAGATGTGGCGTTACTTGTTCTAAGCACGTTCATTGGCATGTGCCCACCACAAGTGTCCTTGTGCCGATAGGGCTGTTTGCCTCGTAGTAGAAGTCTCACTGGAGTCTGCAGTGCCTCGAATGACTGTAGCTGCAGGGGCTGTATAAAAGGCAGCAACCCATCCTCAAGGCTGGATGTGGCTCTGGGCAGCCTGATCTACTGGTTGGCAACCCTGCACACAGCGGGGGGGGTTGAAACTAGGTGATCTTCGAGGTCCTTTTCAACCCAGGCCATTCTATGATTCTATGATGATTCTGTGTTCTGGCATAAAAAAGTCCCGTTGTGTTTAGATAAGCCTTCACAATTAAGAATTGTATATTTGCCAAGTGATATATTAAATGTAGAAATAAGGTAGATGCATTTTTGGATTCTGAAACTGGTGCCAGAGTAAAACTGGACTTTTATCTGTTTATCAGCATTCTAGGGAAAGAAGAAAAAAGGAGTAAGATCTGATCGATTTTTGAGTAAGTAAAACATTTTACTTAGTGCCACATGGGACAGCTGATGATTCTTAATTAAGTTGGAGACGATTGTATTCAAAGAATTGCAAGAAGCATAGTCTTGTTAGAGGGAGATATCAAGAGATGGTTATAAAATAAGGGAATAATCGCTGCAGGGAAATTATTAATAGATTTCCTCCAAGATTGGGAGTTGAGTTGGTCTTGCTTAATGCTTTAGTTGATGGCTTTGCACAAAATCGGATTATCGTATTGATATTTGCTGATGACTGGAAGTTGGGAAACATTTGCAGGGTCAAAGAGGGCGGATATCCTGGAGGAAAATTGCATGACGTTGAGTGTTGGAGTAATATGTGTGGGATAAAATTCAGTGGGTAAGGTTTGGGGCTGGTACTGAGAAACAGCAGGCCGCTGACAGGAGAAAAGAGACGCAGTTGTAGTGATGGATCACAACATGTGAGCTACTACTTTATAGGAGTGGAAAAAAACAGAGGTGGTCTGTGTGCTGCAGCAGAACTTGTTTAAGTAGATACACAAAAGTGGGAACTTTCTTGTACAAGGCCATGAGATCCACATTTGGAATTGTATACATCAGCTCTGTTCACACAATATAGAAAAAAGAATGGTCAGGCTTAGAAAGTGCCAAGAGCTGTTGGGATGATGAAGAAAGTGGAGAGTTAGGAGTTTGGTGTGTTTTTCTAGGAAGAGTCAAGATAAGAAGTGTCTCTGATACCATGTATTCAAAAGATTTCCCCCGAGAATTGTGTATATTCCTGCCATCATCAGTGGGCAGAGTCCCCAGGGCAGAGGAGGTTCTCAGCTGAAGGTGTGATTTATTTGCCATTCCCTGCTTTCTTTCCTGGAGGCTAAATGTATTATCTCAGCTCTACCACCATGCCATCCGGAGGAGGGGAAAACAAAAGCTGGAGCACCTCCTTTTTGCTGGAAGGAAGCGTGCTGCAGATGCCAGCCCCGCTGCAGACGTCTCAATGCTCTGCGTGAGTCAGGCTGCTGACTCAGAAGCAGGCACCCTGGTTGCCCTCTTCCCCCTCTGCCTCGCCAGGATGTGTTTGTGATTACAAACACCATTCAGAAGCAGCCATGCAGAAGAGATCTCGTGTTTTTTGGGAGGACTGCTGCCTCCTCAAACTGCCAGCGGGAAGTTGCATGTGATTTGAACGCTTTTTTTTTCTCTTTTGTTTTGCCTCTTGGAAGGAATAGTGCTGGAGGGAGGATGCTGCAGCATGGCTTCGCATCTTTGTTGTAGCTATCTATTGTGTCTTAACCAGCCCAGATGTATTTCCCTTGCCTTTTGGTACTGGGTCAGCAAAAGTGAAGGGCAGCCTCTGCACTGTCTGTATGGGTCAGCTGGCATGGAACGGGAAGGCTGCAGCCTTGTTCTGCTCCTCTGCCATCTGCATGGCCATAAGTAAGAGTTAACAGGAGCCGCCACCAGTTGGCAGCTTCAGATTTAAAAACATTGTCAGGGCTTTTTTTTGTTTGTTTTTTTTTTAGGTTCCAGGTGGCTAAGCTGTCTATCAAAATTGTTGTTATACATGAGTGTGACACTGAATCCATGTATAACAAGACTCTTGATTGACAGCATTTTTTTTCTTTAAAAAAGAGGGGCTGGGATGGGAGCTCTGCCATTCACGTGGTGCCTGCAGTTACTCATATAGAAAGCTATCCTGGGCATGGACAGGTGGAGCTCCTTCTTCCCTTTATTCTCAGATTCTTTTGTGCCTGTTTACAATCAGAGTACATAATCATGTATGGTACCTTTTACAAAACGTGTGTTCTCCAGCTAGCCAAGTTACTTGCTCTGTATCTGAGGTTACACAAGTTGATGCGCTGTGGGATTGCTGAAATTTTGACTCCATCCTGAAATGTATTTCTCAGAACTCGCAGTCCAGTTGAGAAACATTTTCTGGCTTCTCTTCAAGAGGAGAGATCTATGAACTCCTCTGGCTGTCCTGAAGCTGAGGGTTGTGTTATGTGCTTCTGAATTACATAATCTCCAGTTGTTGTCTAAAGGAGGGTAGCAAAACAAAATTTATTGTTGCTATGAGGCAAGCCTATCTCCCACCTGATATCAGTTTTGTTTCTCTCATCGCAGTGGTTTTGATTCCTACCTATCCCATCCTGCATTGTCTCTTAGTGGACAGCTCTTTGTAAAACTTGTTTTCTTCATAAGGCATTTTTGGTCGGTTCTGCTCTCAAAGAACTAATTGTCTCTTCAGGAAAATTCAGCAAAATATCTCCATTTTGTTTAGGAGAAATATATATGTTTCTTATATCTGTATTTTTCACCCTTGTTTTATTATTTTTCAGGGTTTGGGTGTCTCCTAATTGAAATACCAATTACAAGTGAATCCTCCCCAGTGAGCCTGTCGGATGTCTCTGAGAGCATAAGAAGTCATGGCGGAAAATGATGCAATGCCAACATTACCAAAAAAGTGTGGTCCATACATTTCATCTGTAACCAGTCGTGGCATGAATTTGGTAATTCGTGGTATAGTGCTGTTTTTTATTGGCGTATTTCTTGCATTAGTGTTAAACTTGCTTCAGATCCAGAGAAACGTTACTCTCTTCCCCCCTGATGTGATCACGAGCATCTTCTCCTCAGCTTGGTGGGTCCCACCTTGCTGTGGCACAGCGTCAGGTAAGTTCAGTCGTGTACATATGCCTGGCATGGAGATGAAAGGTCGGATAGGGAGTTCTAGTTAGGAAAACCTTCATGTGAAAGATGGGATAGTTGAAAATGTGTCTTCCAGGAACATTGCTCTTTCTGTTGCTATCCTGACCTCCCTGAACATTCACAGATAGGCATACCTGTATCCAAAAATTCTTGCTCTGTTAACTTGCTACACTGTAATATTGTTAGCAGAATGCAAACTTTTCTTTTTCTGCTGGGTTAGAGTACAGTTTTATTAGGCTTTAAAAGGTGATGCCATGTGCAACTTCGGGGCTGGATTACAGCAGTGTGCTCTGCAGGCACTGGATTTATCAGATGGTGCTGCACGCTGCAGCTTGCTTCAAGCACAGTGAAGCACCCTGAGTAATGCTCCATTTTGTGTTCCAGCTTTCCATTTGTTTCTCAGTTCAGTTTGAGGCGTTGCTTTATCTCTGTAAGACTCAGAGACCTGACTGCTTCCCAGGGAGTTCAGGCAAGATACGTGTGCAGTTGTAGCAGCACATTACAGCACAGAGCACCTCAGTTAGATTTGTGTATCAGGCCAGATGATGTGAACATGCTCTGTTTCTCCCTTGATCGTTTAGAAAGCAGAGGCTTTTCTCTGTGGTGTGGGAGCTGGTTTAAGTGAGTTGTCTGCTGTAGGTAGTAAGAAATAGCCCATTTTCTTTCATCTTCAAGTATCAAGAGGAGTATTCCGTGTTACAAGTATGATGGGGTTGGGCTTTCTGCATGGCTGTGAAGATCATTGATCACGAGTCAGTTCTATACTTCACTAAGGGAATATTTTTAGCAGCCAGGATTGGGGGATTCTGATTTAGTGAACATTCACAGTAAAGGCAATATCTTCCTGGAGATAGTGTTGATAAGATTGAGAAGCTCACTTCTCTGGGTATCAATGTGAGTCAATAAATGAGCTTTTGAGTTGATATCACTGTTTTGCTGATGGTAATGTGTAAGTTTATTATTTTCCTACTCATCTAATTGCTCTCCTTTTGATAGCTTGTTGAAATGCTACAGCCCAGATATCGTATTTTCCCAGAGGAAATTGATTTGAAAGGAAATCCTCCAAGTAGCTCTCTGAATCCATCGGTCCAGACAAACATGTCTGGTGAAGTAATGATATTTTATGTACAGGGAAGTTGAAAGGCTTCTCATGTGTTGGTGGCTTTGATGGCAAGACTGGATATTGTTTGTTATATGCAGTCACTTGCTAGGTATTTGCGCTACTTGCTTTGAAACCACCTGATTTAAAGATAGAGCTTAATTGATTTTTCCCAGCTGGAGTGACTCTTGGTAAACTTGAGTTGTTTCTCTTTCATTATCAGACTTTTCTTTCATTTTCTTTCCTCATCCCCTCTGCTAGCTTACATGCAGGCAATCTCTATGGTAAATGGTGATAATTAATCTGCTTTGTTACCATTTTTTACTTGTACAGCCTTCCTGGAACTGACACGAACATTTCTTTGCAGTGTGGTTCATTGTAGTGAACAAAATAAAGGTATTTTACGTATTTACAATCAATGGCGATGGAGGCTGCTTTCAGAGATGCCCTTTCATTCTTCCCTGTTATTAGTCATCAGTTTGGTCTTTGGCAAGAAAATTGCTCATGGAGGATTTGTTTTCCTTTCTAGCTTTACTCATGATTTATTTTCCTGCATACTGGAGATCAGCTTCCTCTCTGGCAAAATAAAGAGCATTTGCCATTACACACCTGTAAAAGCATGCCAAACAGGGTATTACAGTCCATACCAATTTCTCAGTCTCTGCCTCCCTCCTGCAGCACCAGTTTAACATTAAGCAACAGTGTTAATCCTCAGCTGTGTTGGTAGCAGTCTTTTTAGCTGCAACTGCAGTACAGAATAAATTTAGGGAGAAATGTTCAAAGAGCAGTTCCCTGGGGTTGGAAGTCCTGTTTGCTGCCTGCATTCAACAGCTACTGTGGACTAATGGCTTTCTCTCTTCCTCGAGCCTTCATAGTAGCATTGAAGAAAAGAAAAACATTATCCAAACAAAAACTGCTTGTAAAACAACAGAAGACAACACAAAATACTGATGTTACAGACCACACTCCGCCCTTACTGTGGTGTGTTTCCTTTGCAGCTACTTTAACGTGTACATTTGATATGGGGGTTTTCAGAAGTGCCAGCCTGCGAGCTATTGCTGCTCTTTTTGAACTCAGTTGAGCGCAGATTCTGGTAGGGCGCACAGCTCTTTGATTCTCTCCAGTTGGCTCAGTCTTACTACTTCTGCTGTGCCTGAAGATGCTGCTGAACAGTTCCACAGGGCTTGTTAAAATCATGAAATTGTTGAAATTACTGCTTGTTTTGTTTTGTTTCAGTGTGTGTTGTATCGTGTATGCTTGACAGATTTGTTCTGGTTACAGTAATTGTCAAAGTCAGGGTAGTCTCTGTTTTAGTTAAATATTGCCAGTGCTTTAACTTCTCTTGCTTTTTTTCTTTCATGTTTCCACAGCTGTGATTGGGTTATTGTACCCATGCATGGACAGACATCTGGGAGAGCCACATAAATTTAAGAGAGAATGGTCCAGTGTGATGCGATGTGTGGCAGTCTTTGTGGGAATAAATCATGCCAGCGCTGTATCCTGTATTCCCATGAAACTGGCGATAAGAAATAAGCTTTGTTTTACTGGAAACCTATGTCGTCACTCATCATGAGTTGTTAAAAATGTAATGTGCAGCGTGTTCGCAAAGGAAAAGCAGAATATGTCTTAGTGTTAAACTTTCATAGTGTTATTGGAGATGGTCTCATCTGTTTTGTTCAGAAAAGCCTTTCTGTTAGAAATCCCTCAACACTGGGCTTTCTCTTTTAGTCTTTATTTTCTCTGACAAATTAAGTGCAGGGAAATGCTTACATGATATGTATTACAGAAAAAATGCTTTAATTTCAAGGTTTGATGTTCTTTTAACGCTGTAGTTAAAGGTTGAAGCCCAGTCTTGAGGTCATCAGTGAAGCATGTGCACTTTGTAAAGAGTGGGGGAGAGTTAGGACCAAGTAATACCAGGACTGCACACTGCATTTTTCAAGTGTTGTTACCCCATTCCACAAATGAGATGCTGAGAGGATAGTTACCTTTCCTGTGGTATAAACTGATTTGAAAGAAAATTTATGGTCTCTGGAACTCATTCCTTTCACTGTCAGCTCCAACACAGCAGAAATTTGTGGTGGGAGTGCTGAGAAGTTTCTGATTCTGTGCTACTGAATTTCCTGATTCCCAGGAAGAGAGCACAGGTTCGGTGAATGATGTGATTGCTGACAGAGCTCTTACTGAGGTGGCCCTTGGATATTTCTGTTGTTGTTGCTAGGATGGTTTGTGGGAGCAAAACCGATCCAGCATGGCCAGACAAGCTGGAGCTGTCGAGGTTGAGTCATTCGTGGTGTTCTCTTGCAAACCTTGTTTGTTTTTTTTTTTTTGTCAAAGGTTTGTTATTATAGTCCTGTGGCTCTCACCAACCTTGGGCTCTACCTGCTCTGTGAGCAAACAGAACTTTGCTGCTTTGAAGAAATGTGAGGGAGTTGACAGCGTTTCTTTGCGTGGTTCGAGTTATTTGCAACAAACCTTGCAGTTTTCTAACAGCTGTTGCACATATTCCAGAATATCATTTATTTACTGTATGTGTTTCCTCTTTGACAGCTCTCCCAGAAAGCTGCCTTTTCAGTTCATTACTAGCTCTGCACATCACCATGTTTGGTGTGGTTTTTGTTCATTTGATGTTTTTTTTCTGACGCTATTAATTTTTTATCCTGTAATTCATTAATTTTACTTATTAGTTGAATTTCTTTCTAATTTCCCGTAGTTCTCTCCAGGCCTTTGTGAGAAAATAGGGCAGTGATTTTATGTTGTCAACCCACAGATTTGCTTTCAGTCTTACGAAACTTGACAGCTTCGTTTTTAATAATCTGTTTTGGAAACAAATAGAGAGGATGAGTTAGTATTTCCAAAACATTTTGAAGGAGGTGAAACAACACAAATGTATCGGGAGTGACTGCAGCATTTATTGCAGGTTTTGTAAAAACTGATTTTCAGTGTTGAGTACTTTCACAGTAAGATTATCTAAATTTCATTTTAAAGAAAGCACTTATCGTTTTGCTGAATGCAAACTACCATGTAATTTAAACATAACAGAAGAAAGAGTGCTGAGTATCTTTTTTTTTCTCCAGTAAATCTCTGCCATTCAAAGGAGTGTAATGGTAGGCATAAGATTTCTTGCACAGTGTAATAAAGGACCAGGTAAGGATGGAAAGTCCTTATTCTGAGCAGTAATGTGCATTTTTTGTGCATCTAAAACTATAGTGTTATTTGGTAGGTAATAGTCTTTGCTCTTTTACAGTACTAAGACCCTAAAAACATGAAGAAGAGTCCTAAGTTGTTAGTTTCCTGATATGCTGGCAACATTTACAAGGCTTATTTCCTTATTCATTATAGCTGTGTGATGACAGATTGAGCTAGTGCTGTATTTTATTTTGGTGGGAACAACTATTACGTTAAAATACGATGAACAAAACGAAGAAAACTGCTTTGCATTTGCATTTGGTATTTCCCAACTTTTCCTTAACAATTAACACAGAAAGTGGATTTTGCCAACAATATCCAGTTGTCTCTCACGTTAGCAGCCCTGTCGATTGGACTGTGGTGGACATTTGATAGATCACGAAGTGGCTTTGGTCTTGGAGTAGGAATTGCTTTCCTGGCCACGTTGGTGTCACAGCTTCTGGTCTACAATGGAGTTTATCAGTAAGTATTTCTTTCTTTGAGGCTAACTAGTAGTATCCTGAACCTGTAATATAAAGTCAGAATAACTGAAGGGGCTGAATCTGACATGATTTCTAAAACAGACAGAACTTAATTTGGAGCATAAAATAAATCTGTGAAAGCTCTGTACTGAGACCTTTAGCGGGGAGTTGCTTATTTTGAGTTGAAGTGTCCTCTTATTTAAGTCTGTAGATTTGTTTCCTGTGATTGAAGACCTCTCCTTTATATATGACACAAGTTTGAGCTGAAAAACTGTTCTTTTGCAGATACACATCTCCAGATTTCCTTTATGTCCGTTCCTGGTTGCCATGTATATTTTTTGCTGGTGGAATAACTATGGGCAATATTGGCAGGCAGCTGGCAATGGTAAGTGGGGAGGGAGGACTGACTGCCTTCTATTAATCTACGTGTCAGTGCTTCCTTGTACATACCAATCAGTTACTTGAACTGGGGATGTGGGATAAGGTACAAACTGGTAATTGTTGCTTTTTGATCTAGTTAGTGAGCTATCAGTGCTTCTAATCAGAGCACAGCCAATTGCTTTGCTCTGTATGCTCTGGTGCATACTTTGTTATCTCAGGAGCTAAATGAGAATACCAGTGTTTGGGGAGAAGCCACTCCTGAGTCTGTACTATTTCTGCTGCTCACAGGGACAAAAATCACAGCCAGCATTGTTTGCACAGAACTTAGGGAGACCAAACATAACTGGGTGAAGTAGTAAGCTGAGCTATTTCATGACTTACGTTGTAGAAAATTCCCCTTTGTAGCATTCTTTTTTATTAGTTATTTACATAATTATTTTTGTTTTGCCAAATTCTGTTTTTCAGTATGAATGCAAAGTCATTGCAGAGAAGTCTCACGAGGACTGAGGAGCAACAATATGCACCTTTTAAACAGGAAAATATCTGACAAATGACTGTTGGAGGAGCATAAGGAACACTTGACGACGAAATTGCCAAAATGCAATTTTTTTTCCCCTTCAGTGGTATATTTTACTGCAATCTGTGATTGCTGCTTCTATAGAAACCTTAATGTCTGATTTTTGATTACTGTGAAGTTACAATAGTATGCAATACATTTGATAATGTTGGTTCAATTATAGGATTCTTTTTTTCCAAATCTAAACTGAGTTTACCATAACTTCTTGTCTGTCCGTAACGTTGCAGTGCCAAACTGAACCTTTGCACTATGTTTCTGTAGCTGCAACTTCTGCTTCACTTTATCTTGAAAGTTTTGAGGAATTTGTTCTTAACAGCTCAGTGAAAAGTATGGGATTCAGACTTAGGAGTGAAGAGCTTCTCTTTACACGATCATAGCTAGTAATACATCTAAGAAATTCATGGATTGCAAGTGGGCCTTGATGCAATAAGTAACTGATTTCTGCCTATTAACGCACTATTATTCTTAATCACATCACAGATGAGGAGGCTTAATATGAATTGTGTGGGTTATTGCTGTATCATTTCATTTGTTTGTGATCTGTGTGCAGTATCACATATCCAGAGCACAGAAATGGAAACTGAGGCTGGAAATTCTTTGCTCGTTTTCCCCTGGAACAAACAATGTACATGCTTGGATATGGATTTGTGTTGGACCATCATCAGATATGGACAAGCTCTCTGAAGTTACTTTTTGTATTGAGTAACAGGATGCTGTTCAGTTCATTTTTACTTAAGAGGGTGGGAAGGTGCAGAAACGGGCTGCCCGCAGAAGCTGTGGATGCCCCATCCCTGAAGGAGTTCAGGGCCAGGTTGGATGGGGTCTGGGCAGCCCGAGCTGGTGGGTGGCAACCAACCCATGGCAGGGGGTTGGGAAACGTTAGGAGTTTTTTATTATGAAACTTTATTCTGCTGAACTAAATCAGCCACTACCATATAGTGTCAGAAAGACCTCCATTACCAATGTTGTTCCTGATAGTTGTTGTCTTTTCCCTGTTCTGTTTGCAGGGGAGACAAAGGCTGTATTTTAGGTACTGATGTAGCCCTTACTGCTGTGACTGTGGCCCAGGCACTCAAATACATATTTTTTTTTTTTCTCATAGCAGCTTTCTGAAGTAGAAGGGTACTGTTATCCTTACTTTACAGGTGCCTATGCACAGAAAGTCTGACAGGACAAAGCTGAAACAGGCCATGTGCTAAATCTGTTCTCTTCTCATGAAGGACTTTAGTGTGACCCGTGGTCATGGGCATACATGGAATTTCTTCATGTTGGCTTGGCAGCTCCCTTTTAAGATCCTGAGACAAAAGCAACAGTGCAAGAAGGCAGAAAGGAGGCTTGAAGAGGATTCTGCCTGCCCATGCCAGCAGTGAATTTGGTGTGAAATGTCTCTGCTTTGTTTTCCTCCTATTTCTGTGTCAGTGTTGTTTTAATGTGTTGGTTAATTGTTTGTCTTGAAGTGTATATTTTAAATCTTCTATGAAAGGTTTATAAGAAATGTTACAGTCACCTAAGGAGACTGGAGTTGGTCCAAAGAACAATTAGATGTTTAGACAAGTTTTTATTCATAAATGTGTGTAAGCATTGTACACAAAGCTTGAAATAGGAAACTCTTTTTCAGTCTTACACGCTTATTCTGAGGAGTATGCACTAGAGTGCTTCCAAAAACGCTGGCCATGAAAACGAAAATTTATCGATTGGAAAAGTGTAAAAACAATCAAATGATGTACTTAGTTCTTGGAGCTTGGTTCTGCAGCTCTACTCTTCCATTAGCTTCTTAAGGTTCCTTGACAGTTCTACACCAAAAAGCACTCTGACATTTGGTAACAGCTCAAGGAAGCACTTGCAAATGCTCTTTACTTTAAACTGAGGTAGAACATGTTTCACTAGGTTCCTGACTGGAGATTTTCTTTTAATCAGACCATGTGATAATAAAAATCATTTAGTGAATAACAGAAAGAAACCTTCTGGGCGTGAAGGTGAGTTTCCTTAGGCGGGCTCTGGCATCCCACTAAGAAAAAAAACTTGTCCTTTCTGTACAGTATTTGGCCCGATCTGCCTTCTCCACTTGAACAAATGGTTTCATCTTGGTAGGCAGCGTGGTGAGTCCTTCATGGACTATCAAGGTACGAGTGGCATAAAAATTCAGGTGTTGGTGTTTCTTATCCTAACTAGAGAAAAACACGGTACCTCAGTAGCCAGCGTGCTGACTTGGCGAACAGTTGGCTTTCAGCGTGACCAGTAAGTGTGTGCAACTGGAGACGAGTCATCTTCGTTAGTCACTTGGTGATAGAGCTGCTTTTACCTGCCAGTCTGAACAGTTACACAGAAGCCTTGCGTATGTTAAAACGTGTGCAGTATGTGAGAAGTGGTTATTGTGCATTTGTGGCACACACTTTAAAGCACTTTGCACTCAGATTACCTGAACCTGGTTAGACTGTGCTGTCAATTACCTTCTTTGAAATTTCATTTTGGAAATTTGGAGCATGTCTTGCAAAGGCAGCAGTCATCCAAAATACGTTTGGGTGGGGTCCTTTATTACATGTGTTTTATTTTTTATTGTTGTTTGACTAAAGTTGATACAAGATTGAGATCTTGGATGTGTCGTTTTTTTCAGACTGCATTGTAATTTTATGGCTGATGTGTTCAAACCCTGAAAAAGGTCCAAGATGAGAATGCAGACACGGCCTTAACTGTAGTGGTGTGAACATGCTGCTACTGTATAGCATGTAATTATAGACTGTCTTTAAAATGTTGTTCGATAGAGAATAAATAAGGTATATTTTAGATACAACTTTATAAGCACTGTAACCTCTTCACTAATTAAGCGTTGTAAGCTCTATGCTGTTTAAACTGGCAAATTGCTGTTAAAAGCAAAATGTGCATTAAATACAATTATAACCTTGTTTGATAGGTTTCTTATTTTAAATGCTATTGATTTTTTAAAAAAATACACTGAGTTGTCTTCTATCAGCAATCTTGTAGTAGTTTTGATCCCTGAGCTGGCACATTGGTCCCACAAAGCACCTGTCTGGAAGCACTAAGAAAGGAATGGATGATCAAAGGGGCAGAGATACGGTTGTAATTAGCACACTGAACTGCCTTGGACAATTGGTCCTTTTGAATCCGCAGTGGGAGTATTGGAGCTAGGGGAAAACAAACCAGATAACTTCAGTTGCAATACAGAAGATTCAGATTAAAATAGTCCTTGAGAACATGGGGGAAAAAAAACCACAAACCACCACTGATGGCAGGGAATCCTGTAATAATGTATTTGTGTTTATTAGTGTTCTGGTCTGGCTGTGAATGGAATGCTAAGTATTTGCTGATCATCCGTTCCGTGCCCATCGCTCTGCCTCCAGAAAGTTGTAACACAGAGAGGTTTAGAAATGGGTGACGAAAAAACCTCAAGGCAGAGTTTGTGAAAAGAGGGCAAGTGAGGTTCATCAGTATTTCAGGTGTACGGCTGCAGTGGAACTTAAAGTTGGAAACAACACGAAGGCAAATGGAAAAGAGCCGTGTTTGTGTTGGATGGGGTAAGCCGTGACCCAAAAACCCAACTGCTGTCAAAAGGCAGAATCACAGGCATGATGCCAAGTGTCTGACATTACAGTCGAAGATAAAAATGACTGTGATTTTAGACAGTCCTAGTACTGAGTTCATTCAGGTGTGTGCTGGCAAAGCTGCTTCGCTGGCCGCCCATAGCCTCTCTGGGAGAGCGATGCCCTGAGCAGTGGAAAATCTGCGTCCTTCAGCCT
Organism: Numida meleagris; assembly: GCF_002078875.1. Taxonomy (NCBI): domain Eukaryota; kingdom Metazoa; phylum Chordata; class Aves; order Galliformes; family Numididae; genus Numida; species Numida meleagris. Next base: position 63,225,170 of record NC_034413.1, on the reverse strand, counting down.
GCGCTGCCTGTGGCTGCGAGTGGAAAGTTGCCCAAGCGAGAGCATATTCCACCCAGCTCTCTTGAAAGGCATCTTGTGCTTCCTTTTGTAGCGCTGCCGATGGGAGCAGCTGGGAGAGTAAACGAAGTTTTCCTCCACAGCTTCCGTGCTTCGCTTCTGCCATCTGGCTGGGACCTGCTGCGGGAGCTGTGGCATCCTAGCCTTCTTTCTTCTCTCCCAGCGCACAAAAGAGGGATGTAGTTTTCCCAGCAGCATCACCTTGGCCATTTTGCGAGTGCTTTTTACATTTTGGGTTGGATGAACGTAACGTGTGGAAGTGATGTTAAATAAGAAATACAACGCTTGTAGAGTTACGCGCACAGCTGGCAGAAGGAACGCGTGTCTCGCAGTGGGAATAGCTATCGAGTGCTGTTAGTTTTGATGCCAATACTAAATGCAGAGCATAAGTAATTTTGCAGCTTAATGTTGAGCGCTAAGCAGTAAATGAAAGGTCAGTCCAGCATGTTAACTGCTGTGGAATAGTAAACACCGCCTTAATTGCTTCATACAGTCAGCGTGGAGATCTAGTGCCTGTTGTCATACTCTGAGCAGCGTGGTCCCTAATCAGGACAAGGCTCCTTGTCCTGAATACCTTCCCCACTCAAATGACAAAGCCTCAAATTAAAGGATAAACAGGGACTTTGCGTACTGGGAGTTTGTGCTTTGAATGCTTAAAGTCGCTCCAAGGAAGAAGGACGGATCCTTTCTTGATCTGACAGGAGCCGAAATCCAGGCTGAAGGGTCATATTGCATTTTCTTGAGGTTTTCCTTTCTTGCTCTTCATTTCTGAAGTGCCAGAGCAGTTCCTGTTGCACTGCCACACACTTCTAGTTTGCCTGTAGCATATGGGAGAAAAAACAGACAAAAGAGAAGATAATGGGAAAAGGCTGCTGCTATGCTTTCCCCCAGGTTAAGTGAGTTGGGAGCTCAGCACACAGCAGGCCATGTGCTTCAGTGTAGGACTCCCAACCTACAGCATTCCCGGATTCATGTTCATAGGTAAGGTTCTGCAGTGGCAGCAGTTCAGCCTTCGTTTTTGCACTGAAAATGTGTGGGGGGGGGGCTGCCTTGCTGTACTATGGCTATGCGGGGATACTTGCACACATTGCCCATTATTCTCCATTGCAAGGCATGTGGGTTTGGCCATAGGGTGCTGCAACAACTTACTGGCTAAAAGCTGTGTGAAGGGTAGCTCCAACACTTGCTATAACATTGCAAGAAAGAAAAGGGCAGTAAGTGATTGGTTCAATTTTTCATGCTGGATTTCCAAACGAGAGAGGAAGAAGAGCTTCCCAGAGGCAGTGCTGTATTGCTGACTTCTCTGACCTTCAGCTGCTGCCAGTTGACATCACTCTATTGGCCATGGCTGCTGGGCCACATTTGGTCCTGTCTGCTTTCTTCTAACCCAGCTGTGCTGGGTTTTGGCTCGGTGTCTGGGGAGCCAACCTAGTCCCCAACGTGACCTGGCCGTACTGGTGGGGAACATGTAGGAAATGGCTGCAGTGAGGGCAGCGAGGTCTCGCTGGGATTAGCGCAATCTGTTTGGATTTTGCGAGAAACCAGCAGGCGGCTCCGGTCACTCAGGGTGGTGGTGACTGGTGAGAGCTGAGGGAATGGGGCTGCGCTGTGCTCAGGTGGGAGTGAAGCTATGAGGGCATTAAGGGCGTACATCAGCTATAGGTTCTAACGCAAAGCAAGGTTGCCTTGCCCTACAGACTTGTTTCTTGTCTGGAGCAGAGTCCTGCCATCGGTGTGCCAAAGAGAGAAGAACACTCTTTCTTCTCCTCCTCCTCCTCCTCGCTCTCCTTTTGCACTAATACATTGGAGCCTGAGTTAGGGACAGTTAATCCCATTCTTGGAACCGGGACTATTTATAGGCTGGGTCAGCACTGAAAGACTCCACTGTTTTCTTCTAAAAACAAATGCTTGTTCTGTGCTGCACGTCAAGTGCAATCACTGCTGAATGAGCTGACACGCGAAGCCAAGTTCTCAACTGAACTGGCACAGCTCCACCGCTTGCGGTGGGTGTATGGCACGCCGTACTGGTCGGGAATTCAGCCCACTGTGTTTGAAGGGGGTGAAATTGTTTTGAGCTCCTTTCTGTAGTGTGCCACAGGTCTAAGAAGTCCTTGCACTGTGCATCCGGGGCGAGCCCTCGGCAGACTCTGCCTGTCCCTCTTTTCTTTCACCGCTGATGGAAAGTGTCATTTTCTGTGATTTGCAGCGTGTGCCTTTTCTGTGGTATATCGGCTCTCTGGGGGGACAGACGGACTGAACGAGAATCAGATCTGGCTGATGGGATTCATAACGATGCAAATGCAAAATGCTGGCCACCGATGAGGTTGTTGTCACGAGGCCTTGCCACAGTCCTGAGTTTTGTGTCCAGTCTCGCTTGTGGGAAATCCAACTGATGATTTGTTTTGGACCTGTGCCTGTTCTGATTAAACTGGAGAGAGTGAAATAATTCCGCTTTGTGTGGTTTCAGGCCCCTCTAACCAAACAATTCCCTCAAATCAGCGTAACAAGCAAAATTGCAGCTGGAGAGGTGACTTAAAGAAGATAAATGGGGAGCTCCTGAAGAGTGATGCTTCGAGAGCGTGAATCGATACAGTGATGTGTCCTTGGCAGTGATAAGTACTAGAAGAAATGATAGAAATGTAGTGTTACATAAGTAACAGTTGTAGATGTGTGGTAGAATGAGAGGTACGTAGCATTCCTGGAGGGTTAGCACAGGGCAGAGGGAAGAAGGTCACTTGATAAGCTGGCTGGAAGCAAAGGGAACTCCATTTCAGTGCCAGGCAAAAATGATCGGCACACAGGCAAATAATGATGGTATTTGTATAGTCAGCACTATTTAATTCTTTTTCTAATGTGAATTTATAATGGAGAATCCCTTTTAAGGACCAAGGAATGGATGGAGGTATCATGAGTTGTATTTGTGTTTAGCCCTTGCTGTGAAAGGAGTTGGTTTCTCATACCCACGCACACCTTGTGCTTTTTGACCCCAAAATTCCTGGATTTGGAGACCACTGAATCTCATCATTCTGGATTAGCTCCCTGGTAAATGGTTGCACACTCCTACAGCTTGAGGCTTGATGAACATAGTCCCTTAATCTGCTCTCGGGAAATAAAAAAGCTAGGTTTGAGCAGGAGCAGTCTCCTGGTCTCCTCTTGCCTATAGCATCACCAACACACTTGATGCAGGAAGGAATTTTCTCTTCATCAGCAGCATTGGTGTGTGCACCAAGGAAGGGACCCAGTTTCTGCCAGAATGCCCCAAACTGTCCCACCAGAGAAGATTCAAAGCCATGGGGGGGGGCAGCTTGTGCTTTCAAGTGGAATTTCACCTAAATCAGCTTTTGATGGAACACTTTCATCTCTGGTTGTTTCTCTGTAATTTCTAAGGTCACAGTAATTAATAGATTCAGAGATAGATGGATTGAAGTTGGTTATATGGCTGCTATCCAGCAGAGGATTAGGAATGTGAGCTGGAAATGGGACCGTGCATACATACATCACCTGGTGGCTCTTGCACAGTGATCTGGCGAGTGCAAAGAAGGTTAATGCACGTTCGTCACTTGGGCGTCTCTTCGATTATGAGGGCCAATTCATTCTGCTCTCCACCATTCTTGAAAACAATACCTTAGCACTTGTGGCACTGAAACAGCTCACAATACTTTCTATTGTCAATACAGTTGCATCTTAACATTGATTAAGGCAGTAATTTCCAACCTAATCTTCCCATGGAAGCAAAGCAGTTTACATATTAGTTTTCCTGTACTACTTGAGTATCAGGCTTTTCTTCATCACAATACTACTTCTAATTAAATCTACCACCCCTTTCTTTTTTGGTCAATTCTGATGTAAAAAAGGCTGATTGATGCCCAGAGACACTACCTGTGTCTACAAGTGCCTGCTATCCATTCTGACACTCAGCCAACACCGAATGCACACCCCTCCCAACATCTACACGTCCTTAGCTTTTGGGATGTCTTATGTCTACACACATCCTTAGCTTTTGGGATATCTTCGCTGAGCTGGTGTGCCAGAGGCCTCACACAAGCCATGGGATGAGGCCATCTCTGGTGCAGGCTGTGTTATGCTGTTGGGATCGCAGGAGCTGATGCTGGGTCCTGAAGTTCTCAAAGTCCCACCTGTTTCCCACACAGGAAAAAAATTGAGGTTGGATATGAGGAAAAACTTATTCTCCAAAATAGTGTTGATGCACTGGCACAGGCTGCACAGGGAAGTGGTGGAGTCACCATCCCTGGAGGTGTTCAAGAACCGTGGAGATGTGGCACTGAGGGACACAGTTAGCAGGCAATATTGGTGGTAGGTGGACAGTTGGACTTGGTGATCTTAGAGGTCTTTTCCAACCTTCATGACTCTATGATTCCAGTTCAGGGGAGCCACCAGAGCCTCACACGGGGCTGAACGATAATTGTTCAGTTTTGCTTTACTGTTAACCAAGTGTTGATAAAAGCAGTTTCTTCTCAACGCCGCCTTGTCAGAGCGCTGGGCACCACTTGTTTTTGACATTTTCAGCTACTGTTAAATAATAGTCTTGCTGCTGTCACAGCTAATGTTGACTTGAAGGTAGTTGTGCATTTCTCAACTCAAATGCTAAGCAGACAGACTTGGGTCTTGACAAATATTTTCCTGGCTTGCCCAAGGCAAGTAAAAATGAGCTTCTAGTTAATCGTTTGTTTTAAAATTCAAATTGGTGAAATAGGCAATTAAAAAATGACAATTTTCATCAGAATTTGCAAATTAAACGTCTCTTTGCAGTCAGAGCGGGTTCAAGAAGCTGCAACAGATAATTGCTATTTGAAATCAGTGAAGTATCCAGCATTTTAGGGCCGTGAGGACTGTGGCTGTTCTGCCTTAGTAAGCCTTGATTGATTTGGTAAATAAGCATTTCAACTTCTCTCTTTAAAATAAATAAGCAGTTTTATTGCTTTATTGCTTACCCCTGTAAGGGAGGTAAACCGGCTCGCAAGCAGTAACCCTGTGATATCACGCGCCCGAGTGCCATCTGTCACAGAGAATTTTGTCCCTTTATGCACAATGGCTTCTTATGGCATTAGGTCCATTGTAGGTTAATTGATTAGCAGCGACCCTCCTTTCAGTTGTTGCTGCCTTTCTTCGCTGAAGGACCATATCTCTCATCTCCATTTCCTTTTCTCTCTCCTACATTAGCATACTAATCACACTGAACTCCCACTGCTAAAGAACTCTATCCATTTTATATGGGGGAGGGGGAGGAATAAACTGGCATTTCCTGAGAGATTCGCAGCTGCTGTTCTATGGCAGCAAGATAGGAGGGAAAGAAAAGAAGCGGCAGCAAAGGTGAGCAGCGCAGTGCTGAGACTACAGCCACATCAATATTAAACACATTTGAGAAGCACTATTAAAATAAATATCAAAGACACATCTGCTTCTCCTCAAATTTTGCCACGGTTCCCTATGTTTGTTTTCTCTCCAGCTGTTAACACCTGTTTTTCTGTCAGTGGTAATAATGCCGCTTTAGGTGGGCTACAGAGCTGACAATAACATGAAAGAATTCTCCATTTTTGATACAAGAAACTCCTTCTTCAAAGGTGAGGAGTGAACAAAGACGTATCCTTGTGCTGATCCTTCAGAGCGCTGTATTTTTTTGTTGTTCTTTTTTTTTTTAAATCAAGCCACAGAGAGTTATGCTTGTAGTGCACAGCTGAGCTGGAGCTAGATGAGGCATCCTGCAGTGGGCAGCTACTGCTCACCTTTGTAGTTCTCACTTTATTGCTGACATATTCAGAAGGGTGTGTGCGCGTGGTACCCCTCGCTCCATGTGACGCTTGTTATCTAACCTCATCAAAAGTGTATGCTGTGCATTGATTGCTACCAGAGAACACATATCCAGCGGTGATGTCTTCTTTACGTCGCTCTTAAATGAGCACAATATTCACAGGGCTGCCTGAAGAAAGCAAGCGTTTTATGCCTTTGCTGCAGTCATCCCAATGCAGGGATGATAAGAAGATCCCAGCTATCTTGGCACTGAAGGTGATGGGACAGATCCTCAACAAGAGCAAACAGACTGTATACTGTGCTTGTTTACCTAATGCAAAAGAAATAGTCTACATATTCCTTTTGGCCTACATAAACACGGCCTGATATTTGGTGAAGAACATTGATGAGCCACACCAGAAACATCTCGGATAGGGAAGAAATAATGGTGTAAAAGTGTCTGTTAGCAGCAAATTGGTACTCTTTGCCCATTATGAGCTTAGTTCTCCAGCTGGGGTGCCGCAGAAATAGGCTCAGGGCTGTTGAGCTCATATTTACTTCTCCATGGCTTCCCCTCTGAGGTAGCCCATGGGTGAGGGAGCTGTGGGAATGCAAGCTTTCGTTCATAGGAAAGACATGGGCCTGCTGGCCTGTTTCCAGAAGAGGGCCACAAAAATGATCCCAGGGATGGAACAGCTCCCTACAAGGACAGGCTGAGAGCTGGGGCTGTTCAGCCTGGAGAAGAGAAGGCTCTGGGCAGACCTGAGAGCGGCCTGTTAGTGTTTAAAGGGAGGGCTGTAAGAAAGAAAGGGACAGACAATTCAGTAGAGTCTGTGGTGACAGGATAAGGGGAAACAGTTTCAAACTAAAAAGGGGAGATTAAATTGGATATAAGGAAGAAGTTTTTTACTGTAAGGGTAGTGAGGCACTGGAACTTTTGCCCCAAGGGATGGTGGATGTCCCGTCCCTGGAGACACTCAAGTTCAGGCTGGATAGGGCTCTGAGCACCTGATGGAGCTGTAGGTGTCCCTGTTCATTGCAGGAGGTTTGGACTAGATGACTTTTAAGGGTCTCTTCCAACTCAAACAATTCTATGATAACTCTCATCCTGCCTGTGAGCCCATGGAGAAAAACATGGGAGAACCTTGTCAGTGCAGACTGTCTTCAATGCCTGGGTGACACCAAGCTGGCTCTGAGTTGTTTTGCCAAGAAATTGCTGAATGGCTGGCATGGCAAATAGGCTTCCAGCCTTACTTCCAAATCCAGTTTGTCTTTGACTGATAAATATGGCTTTGGCAGCTATTTCCAACAAACAATAAATTCCTATTCTTCTTCTAAAGATCTTAGGTATCTTGTGGCTACTTCCATGACATGAGTTGATATTCAGAAATACTTCCTTGCATCAAAATTTGTAACAAGCGGAAATTATCAAATCATAAATAGTTCGGTTTTCCCAGTCTCTACAGCTCTCACATTCAGAAGTTAGGATCTGTGCCAGTTGTATGAGGGGCAGAAGTATGAATTGTGCCCTGGTCATCTCCATCTCATGGGCTGGAACTTCAGGAACGCTGGCAAAATGACCAGCTCTGGAGGTCCCATCACCTTTCCGAGGAGCGATGCCATTCCATGAGTGAGGAAAGATAACACAGAGCGGTTGCAGAGTGCCTTCAGCTCCCCATCCTTGCACAATGCTGCTCATTCAGACTCCACAAAGGGATGAAGGGTTTGACCCATTGTGATGGGTGGTCCATGAGGGATTTCCCAAAGCACTCCATGGTGGTTTCTATCCTCTGCCATTTATGCCGTGGGGGACATGGGAGGCTCATTGTCCCCAGCAGGAGATTTAAGCCAAGGCTGAATGCTTTGAAAAAACCGCACCCAAAACCTCAGTCATAATAGACGACTGAACCCAACTGAAGTTCTGAAAAAAGAAGATACATGAGACATGTACATGAGAAATTTCTGTTCTTTTTGTTGGTATAGGGGCAGCACTTGCATGGGGGAAATCTTTTTACATGTTTCCACTGCTTAGGGAAAACTCCAAAGGTGCCAAAATTCACTCTCAGCCCCAAGTCAGCTCTCCCATGCTTTATGTGCTGTTGGAGCTGATGGGCATCCACACCATACTAGAAACCCTGGTAAGTTAGAAACTCAAATGCTGTGCAGATTACAGCCAGGATGTTCAGGGAGCAGAACGTCCCTCTCTTAGCAGATGGCTGCAGCCCACAGTGTCCTATAATCACACCATAAAATATTACTGCTTTTGCATGTTGTGTATGGGAAAACATGCCAAAATTTAGCTAGGTTTTGTAGGGTCAGAAAAGTTTCTTTGGTAGGAAATAGTTTGTAGGGTTTGGCTTTAGGATTCTTTTTCTGTTTCTTTTTTTTTTTTCTTTTTCTTTCTTCTTTTGCTACTACCAAGTAATCTGTCTTCAATCTGCAAGTACAGTAGTTCTCTGAACACGGCACTGTCACAGAGGTAGCTTAAAAAAGACCATGCTTTCCTACGGCAGTGGCCAAGAGTTTTAAAAGTCTTATAAACCTACTTGGGCTGACTGATTTGGCATCACTTTAGAGGCCTTTGCCCTGGGAAAGTCTTTGGGTTTGGCTGGTATTGGGATGGGAGCCCATAGGAAGGCAGCTGGCCTCTTATGACATGGGCAAAACATTGTTCTGCTGCCTCCAGGCTGTTCTCAGCCATGATAAATGATGCTGTAAACAGGGTGCGCAGAAAAGAGCAACCTTCCTCCTGCAGACAAATTGCTGCCTTGTTTCTGCAGGCTGCATGGCTGTGATTTTTCCCTCCAGACTAATCTGTATTGGGTGTAACATTACATAATAAGTGATTAAAGATCAGTGACGACTCAGAAGGCATGTGATCAAATGTTTTACCTGATAGACATGTACACACCATTTATCTCACTTTTCCCACAGACGAAATTAAACTGGATTCCTTAGCTGTTTGTTCAAGGCAAATGAAGACCTGGATCTGATGAACAGGCTGCCCAGGGAGGTGATGGAGTCATTGTCCCCGCAGGTTTTCAAGAAAAGGGGAGATGTCTCATTGAAGGACATGGTTAGTGGGCACAGTGGGGATGGGTTGACGGTTGGACTAGGTGGACTTAGAGGTCTTTCCAACCGTAATGATTCTATGATTCTAAGAGTTGATCCTTCTACCTTGGTTTCTCCTGGAGGTGTTCAATTGTCAGGATGTTGGAGAGGAAATCAGGCCTTTAATTGCTCTCATGGGGTCCCAGTCCACGTGGTCAGTTTTGTGGAGCGCAGCTGGGCTGTTCTAGAGACGGTAATGACACAAGGAGGAACTTCTCATGCTTCACAGAGAAATCATTGGCTAAAATATTCTACCATTCTATACGTCAATGAGAAAATTTCTATTTCTTTATGCCATGGCATCACCTATCATTTACATCCAAATCATGGTTCTGTTACAGCTTCCACTGTTATGAATATGTGAGTCACAATCAGCATTTCAGTATAAATGATAAACCTTAGCAACCCAGGAAACAAGGAAAACAGCAGGAGAATGGCCTTGAATGAGAGAAAATCAAACCTGCAAGAGACTCTAGTATAAGCTGGTCCAATATCTCTCATCTGTCCTGTCTGGCCCCCATCCCTTCCCATTCCGACTACTACTTAGCTGCTCCTTGAGCTGTTTGGGAAAGTATACATCTACATAAAATCAACTTAGCGTCAGCAGCTCAGCCTCAAGAGTTTCTCCTTGGTGGGATGTTCCCAAGGTTGGGTACACACCCTGGAGTTTCCTCCTCTCTTTGATTTGCCACGGAAATCAGAAAATTGCTTTGTAATTTTCGTAAATTTACTTTGTAATGTTGTAAATTTGAAAAATTCGGGCTTGTAAATTCAGTGTCAAATCCAGCAAACTTCCAGAATGATAATGGCAACAGCCGTCCCAGCCCCTCCACAGTCCCAGGCCATGCAACAGCATCTTCATGCAGATGTAGGAGAAATTTTGCCAAGCAGCGGGACATTTAAAATGAGTGTTTACATCCGATAGTGTTCAGTCATTTTATTTATTCATTTATTTATTTATTAATGTGCAATGCATTACAGGTTTCCAGCTATATTCAGACATTCAGTTTGCTCACCACAAAAGCCACCAGCACAGCTGGCAGCTGCCTCCCCGCGTGGTGCCGCAGGGAGGGCTGCGGGTAACCCTGCAGCCAAGTGTGAGCATCAGGCTCTGCAGATCCACTGCAGAGCACAGAATCACAGAATTGTTTGAGTTGAAGGACCCTTAAAGGCCACCTGGTCCAACCCCCCTGCAGTGAACAGGGACACCTACAGCTCCATCAGGTGCTCAGAGCCCTGTGCAGCCAGACCTTGAGTGTCTCCAGGGATGGAGCATCCATCACCTCTCTGGGCAACCTGTGCCAGTGCCTCACTACCCTTATCATAAAAAACTTTTTCCTTATATCCAGCCTAAATCTCCCCCCATTAGTTTGAGACAATTTCCCCTTATCCTGTCACAACAGACCCTGCTAAAGAGTCTGTCCCCTTTTTTCTTATAGCCCCCCTCTAGACACTAAGACAAGGAAAGCAAACAGGACATGGCATTTCATACCTATGCAATAACAAATATATTAGAAGAGCATTCAAGCTGCAGATATTGAACTGAAAGCTACAGATATAGGCACTGAAAAACTCACAAAGTTTGAAGATATTTAAGTCAGTTTGAGCACTCAAAACTTTTTGAAGAATTAATGCCTGAAGGTTTTTAGACTTGCCTTTGCAACACGTCCCCTCACAGAAATGTCCCACACCTTCTCCCTTCACACTGTGACATTTTGACTGCAAGGCTGGTCAGCAGACAGCCCTGGGCTAAGCCCAAGCTGCTCAGCCGCCATGTTTTTGCTCTGCTAAAATTTCATCCCTTCTTGGATGAAATATGAAGTGTTAAAAGTTGCCGTTTCCCTTCTTCCAGTTGCATTCCTGAAGAAGGAAACTGGATGTTGGCCAAAAACAGCTGAATGCAAAGGTCCCATGGAAGAGTGCTGCAGGGGCAGCGGGAGCAGAGTGTGCTGGGGAGGGCTGGGGTGAGCGTGGGCTGTGGGGAGAGGGGTGGCTGCAGCACTGTTTCCTTTTCCCTCATCATCTGCTCTTCATGGTTCATGCTTTTCTCTCTGTCATCCTGAGTCAAATCATGGGGCAGGAGAGCTTGGGCTTTTGCAGAGAAGGAGCCAACAGCTGCCAAGCTCAAGACCCAGCACCAGAATGGCAGAGAAGAGCAGGAGAGTGAGAGGCACTCACACCCACACACGCTTTGCCAAACTGTGCCTTGCTGGGAGGGCTTCTGGTAGGGGAAATGCAGTAGCAGGGAGGAAAGTCTCTATAGTCTCTGTTGCAAAATCATTGAGTCATAGAATTGTTTGAGTTGGAAGGGACTCTGAAAGGTCACCTAGTCCAACTCCCCTGCCATCCTTAGGAGAAGATAACACACCCAGATGTTAAGATATGTGGCTATCTTCCTAATCAGAACAGGGCAGCATTGAGCCAGATGTAATTACGTTCTTTTGGTATCATGCAGAACAGCACGCACTGTGACTACCTGGAAGGACGCTGCTAGGGATGTGCCAGGAAAAGGCTCAACGCAGATTTGGGTGAAACTTAATCTAAATATTTTAAGCTCAAGAGTCACGTTGCTATGGTTTATTTTTCACTGGTGTTTTAATAGAGCTGTTTCTTCCTGGGATCCGGCCCGCAGTTCTCTCCTGAAGCCACTCTGAGCACCAGGCTCCGCTTGAAGCAGGGCTGAAATGCCACGAAATCCCTCCTCCAGTGGCTACAGCTCTCCTTTCAGCAGCAGAGCCAGGGAATGCTTCTTAGAAAAGCTCCTCCTTTTCCTCATGGGAGTGTTTCCACTGTACCATTCCAACAAGCTCTGCTCCAGCTCTATTTACCTCTACCTTTCCTCAAATATGTAATACATCACGCGCTGTCAGGGTTTCACGTTCACAAAATGGGCAGTTTTCTTTGTTTTTCCTGGCAGAAATGTCTACCTGGACCTGACAAATAGGAACAAGGCCTTCATGCCACAGCACTGAGGAGCTTGCAATCTACTGAAGGCAAATATTGAACTTCTGAGGACTTTGAAACATTCAAAAACACGATGCGGGCAATGCGCGGGTTTTGTGACAAGTCTGCACAGCCTCAGCTGTTTCTGAAAGTTCAAATTGCTTCCCCAGACCCTATGTAGGAAAAAAAAAAATTGCTAAACTGCTTTTATCTCATCGATGCAGTGTGTTGTTTTGTGAATCTGAATCATTTCAAGTTTAGAGTAAACCTAGGTTTTATTATAGCTTGTTATATTAACAAATGCGATTTTAAACAAGTTTATTTCTCTAAAAAGAGTATGTAATTTAAATCCAATTAAAACAACTCATTCCTATCCACCTCGATTTAGTCTGCTGTCAAGTGCAATGGAATCCAGCTCATTTCTAAAGCCAGAAAGTCCCAGGGTTTCGGGGTTTTTTTCATCATTAATACTTTTTAGCTTATTTTTATCCCAAATGAGTATAGCTTCAGCTTGGAGCTACCTGGCATCTCTCTATCTCAGCTTTGAAGAGAGTTCAAAGAGCCCTCCCTCTACTGTCACTATTTCCGTCCCCGTATTAGACAATAGATAACTATTGCTTAATATTCATGTTACTAAATCATATGGACTCAACTAAGGACAAAACACATTTCCCAACAGTGAATCATTTCCATCTTTTGGAGCCAGAAGGCAGGAACTCCACTGCCTCCTTAGGCAGGCACAGGTGGAGAGTGGTGGTGGGGCAGCAGCTCCACAACTTCTGGACTTGTCCGCCTCCATCGTCTGAAGGTGTTGCTGGGGTGAATGCCTGTTTGGGACAGGCCTTCAGAGAAAGCATCAACCCACCTCTAGCATAGAATCATAGCATCACAAGATACTCCGAGTTGGAAGGGACCCACAAAGACAATCAAGTCCAACTCCTGGCTCCACTCCACTCAAAAATCAGACCATGTGTCTGAGAGAATTGTCCAGATGCTCCCTGAGTTCTGGCAGCTCCGGGACGTTCTCACTGCCCTAGGGAACTTGTTTCATGCCCACCACTCTCTGGTGCAGAACCTTTTTCTAATCCCCAACCTGACCGGGGTATGGTTGGCTCTTTTGGCTCCAGGGCACACTGCTGACTCCTCTACCAGTCAGCTCCCACCATTCTCAGCTCTGGATTTGAGGTTAGCTTGAGTAACACCCACCACAGTCCTCAGCCCCATTTTATGGAGTCTATATCTGATCTCCAAAGTGCTGTGAGGCCAGGGCATCCATAGACATTTGGCTGCATTGAAGACATTTCTTTGGAAAGACATTCTTCCCTAAAAAACAAGGAAAACAGAAAGATGAGCAAAATTCCCACATCTTGCACTCTTCCTATAGATACAGTTCCCATTTGGGTTGTCCATAACACTGTCCAGCATGACTGCATTTAACAAAACCTTTTCATTTCATTGTGTTTGATGGAATCAAAAAGGAGGGCATTTTCTCAAATTAAAACCTCCACTGTCCTTTTTAAAAGAAGTATGGAAATTTGTGGCATGTTAGTTCATGGCATATGTTTCCTATAACATCACTGAGAGAAGTACAGAATGACTGAACGGGAAGTCATCTATTGTGCTGCCTTTGGAAAACTGGTCTGGAGCTCTTTTCATATTTCCTTCAGTAATTCCACATGAAAACATTACACACGAAATATAAAGCCTAGCTAACAACCATGCGCTTAACTTTCATCACCTGCAGGTTTTGGGGGACTGCTGGCACACTGATGGTTGACCCTGGGGGTTTGCAGTGTCACTGTCTACAGTGTTGGAGGGAAAAATCTAGAATCACAGAGTCCCTATGCTTCGAAAAGACCTCTAAGATCACCAAGTCCTACTCCAACCCTTCCTCACCGTGCCTACTGACCACATCCCTCAGTGCCACATCTCCACAGTTCTTGAACACCTCCAGGGACGGTGACTCCACCACCTCCCTGGGCAGCCTGTGCCAATGCATCACCACCCTTTTAGAAAATAAATGTTTCCTAATATCCAACCTGAACCTCCCCTGGAACAACTTGAGGCCGGGAGAAGAGGCCGACCCCCACCTCACCTTAACCTATAGAAATCTATATCTCATGAGGGGTCACATCTTTAGAGGGCTAAAACCATGTCCTATGAGCATGGTAAAGGCAAAGTCCCCAGGAAAATGCTCTGCGAGCTGCACATACTGCATGCATAAGGTGAGGTGTGCAGATTATTCGGAACGAACTTTAATAGAGTCGAGAGCAGTTTCGCCCTGTGTGTGACATCTAACAATTAGGGTACCCGGCATGCTTGTATGAATCATTAACTTCCAAACCTGCTAGTTCAGCCTCTGACACAGAGCCATGCATCACTGCTGGCTGGTGCTCACCTCAACAGGGGCAGTAGAGCTGTTCGGATGAAAGTTATAATTCATCTCACCTGGGCAAGCACGTGCTCTAATCCAGCTGAAATGGCTCTAACTCTGAAGATTACAGAACATTAAGTGAACTAACAGCTAGGTAACCTTTAGGCATGGTTTCCTTCCTTAGCAGTTTTCAATACTCAGACATGAAACTGTTTTATTCATGTTAGGGTTAGTCTAGGCATATCTGAACTGTAAAACTTTAATATTTTCATGTCAAAAATGATTTTCCTAAAGTTAACTTTCCCCATACTTTGACTTATCTGTTTCAGTTGTGGCCGTGTGCATTTTGGTTGAAGTTTTATTACATTATGTCGGCAGCACATTATGTTTTTTTACACATGGATTTGATTGAGAAATGAAGCTGGAATAAGAATGAGGGAGCAGCAGCATCTGCTGGGAGACTCAGCTATTGCCGGTGTCAATCAATCTGATTGATTAAATATGGTGGCACACACTTTATTAAAACAAAATGCTCTCTCTGACGAGGACCATTATGCCAATATAATATACCGCTTTCCTAAAGAACGTCACAAAAGAGGTGGTCTGTTTATGAAATACAACGCTTGTAAATAACAGGAAGGAACCGAGGAGTTCCAATTACATTTAGCTGCTGGCGGACACCGCTCTTTTATTGTTTTCACATGTGGTGGCTGCTATTGTTGCACTGGTGGGATCAGCAGCACGGGTGGAAGTTTAATTATTCCATGGGATCACAAAAATGTTTCATGCAGTCAGTGAGTGACACTATGAAACAGGTTCTAGATGGGAAAGTGCCCGTGGAGGACTGGCACCACTAGCCCCATCCTTAGGACACTCAGGGTCAGACTGGAACAGGCTCTGAGCACCATGATCGAGATGTAGGTATCCCTGTTCACTGCAGGGGAGTTGGACCAGATGGCCTTTATGGGTGTCTTCCAACTCAAACAATTCTAATGTATGGCAGACAGGCCGAAGACTGGGCACACTGCATCACCGGGCAGATCTCTGTGGGAATGCCAAGCCCTCAATGATAAAAAACTTCCAGATACAAGGCAGAGGTTCTTATTTGTTGCCTCCTGCAGTAGAAATGCTAAGTCACATCTTGAACCACTGATGAGCACCTGGTGGGAAGGCAGGGCCAACCCAGGGGAGCTCAGGTGCAAGCAATGAACCTGAGTGACCGGAAGGGGTGCAGCCAGGATCCACCCCTTCCCAGACCTCATTTAAGGGTTGGCAGTGGAGGTGAGAGTCTCTTTTGCTGGAGATTCTTGCATGCCTGAGGTCTTCCAAAGGTAAGCAGTTCTTTTTCTTCAGTTATGCATCTGTGGCTGCTGCATTTGGGCTTGTTCTCATTTGCTTTGGCCAAGGACTTTGCCACCCTGCTATTATCATCCCATTATAGCATTACACCTCCTTTGCCACAAAAAAAGAAAAGTGGGTATGCATGGACTGTACCACCAAAGTATTGACTGTAGCAAGGAACTGTTCAATGGCTCTGTCCCAGCTCTCCCTTGGGGAAAATCAACAGAAACAATGAGACATTATTTGGGAAGTGCTTATAGGCACTTAGTGATGGGGAACTTAGGAAACAATAAATCTGTGCAGTGTTTCCTACCCTCCTAAACTTATGGCTTCTGCTGGATGTCTTAAGGATTTGAGAATAGTTTTGCTTTCTCTTCAGCACAGCTGAGGTTTTACCCACTTCCATTTATATTCTACACAATAAGATGAATTATGAAAATGTCAATATTTTACTCACCTTCCTACAAATGTAGACATTCACAATTTAACATGGCTTTCTGCTTGCCACCTTCACCATCAGTAAATGTATCAGAATAACACTTGCCTTGCTTTTTTTTCCTAAAGTACCGAGATTTAGTTTCTATCAGCAAGCTAGGGAGGAAATTAAGAGGATTTTCCTGGATTTATATGTCAGAAACTGTCAGCCACCACCCATATGCTTTTACCTCTGTGATGCTACAGCCACTTACATGTCCCATTTGTCCTCAAAAATCCAGACGGTTTGCATCCCAAACCAAAATAAAACTGAGCAGACATGACTCGCAAAAAAAAAAAATTGTGACACAGAGGAGAGTTGTGTCCTGAGCAAGATGATGGGAGATAAACCAAATGTTTGATCTGGTTGGATGTGGCATGGCAGAAGCAGAATAACAGTGCTTCTGCCTTCAGGGCTTCTACTGCTGGCCATTGTCCACACACAGAATTAGAGTAGGAAGAAGCTTAATATGTGAACTCTAGAGATGGAGCAATAGTCTACACAGGTTGCTATCTGGTTTCTTGGTTTCCTCTCTTGTTTTTATGATGAAGGTGCTCTTCATCTTGTCTTTAGTTCTTCTGATCAAAGAGGAGGATCTCAGGCAGGGAGCAGTACAAACTGCTGCAGTGGGAAGGTAGTTGAACATCGAGAAGAATATTAGGTGGGGATGGAACAGATCTGGATAAAGGACACCCAGTTACCAGAGGAGAAGATATGAAAGAATAGGACATGGAATCACAGTACGGCTTAGGTTGGAAGGGACTTCAAAGCCTATGAGTCCCAGCCCCCTGCCATGGGCTGTTTTCCTCCCACCAGCTCAGGCTGCCCAGGGCCCCATCCACCCTGGCCATGAGCTCCTCCAGGGATGGGGCACCCACAGCTCTCTGGGCAGTTTGTTCCAGGCATGGTAGCAATGATTAATTTGCTTCATTTTATTGTTGAGGTTTCTCAGGGTAACACCTCTGGATTGTTTTTTCCCACTTCCCTCCCACTCCTCTCCTGCTTATTGCACTAGGCAGATGCAGGTCAGCAGCCCTGTGCCCTTGCAGCTCCTTTGAGCCCTGTGGCATCTCCCCGAGCACCACCATACCCTTTGGCATCTAATCCTGGAAGCACTGGGGTAGGTGCTTAGAATTGCAAACAAGCCCAGCGGAGGATCTCAGCACGCTTGAAGCAACAGCATCAGAATGGCACGGGGGCAATGGCTTAGACAATATCTGTGCTGAATTTTTAATTGTGGGTTTGAAACTATTTTTAAGATCCTGTTATTTCTCCAGAGAGATCTTTCCTGAGCAGTGTAAGTAGAAAATAATAATGAGGAAAAAAATCTCGCTAGGCAACCTCTTCAGCATGCAGATGGTTTCTGCAGTGACACTTCTGTTGAAGCTAATCTTTCAGGATTGAGATATTTTCAGTAACATCCACTTGTGGTTTACTTTTTCCTTTACTCCCAAAGACACAGCTTTGTCTACAAATCCCTCCTCTAGCCCTGCCTGCTTGTTTGATGGTTTGAGGCTTGCTAACAGCTCTGTGCATGAACAGAAGCGCATGTTGTACTTAGACATCTCAGAACTGTAGCTCACAATGGTGTTTGTGCTGAGGCATGGCCCACCTGTCTCCATGGCTCACACTCACCAGCACCCACTTCAATCTATAAGCACAGAACTCTCATCTTTCTTAAAGCAGGGTGATTTCTTGGCTGGTATCCTCCCCACATGACTCCCTGAGGTCATTCAGGGCTTTGGCAGGTTACTCTCTTCCATTTTTTTTTTTTAAATCAAATGTTGTCTCCTTTCCCATCCATCTTCCGTACTTCTCACTTCTGTGGGAACTTCTCCATTTAGACTCCTTGCTGCCCGGGGCTGAGGACTTCCTAGTTTCATGGAATCACTAAGCTTGGGAAAGGCTTCTAAGATCATCCAATCCAACCCTAGCCCACCCCTATCATGCCCACTGACCATGTCCCTCAGTGCCACATTTCCATGGGTCTTTAACACACCCAGGGACCTCCAGAGGTTCCATCATCTCCCTGGGCAGCCTGTTCCAATGCATTATCACACTTTCAGATAAGTTTTTCCTACTATCCAGCCTGAATATCCCCCCCGACTCCCTTGGAGCAACTTAAGGCCATTACCTCTCATTCTCTCATTTTACTCTGTTGTGCTTGCATTGAGTCACGCTTTCCAAGTGGAAAAACCCAATGAAAGAGGATCTCTAGGTTTACGGTTACTGTGTGAAGAAGGGGAAGCAGGGTGGGCTTGGGGAAAATCATTGGGTTTCTTATACAAGAGAATTGGCACTTCAGGTTTTGGCATTTTGAATTAAAGCAAATGCAGTGACACTACCCCTCTGCCTATTCACTGACAGTGCAAGAGCTGATCACTTCAGATCAATTCTCTGCTGAAATGCCATGCTGTGCACAGCACTAGGGAGCTGTGTGCCCACTGCAGCCTTCCTTGCAGCGAGCCCCAGAAGAGCTGGGGCAGGAGAAACTGCTGCAGCCAGCATAGTTTCACATGTTGCTAAATATGTGGCAGTACTGAAGAAACACAGAGTGAAGTAGAAAATCTCTGAAAAACTTGTAAATGGTAAATATTGCTGAAGAAGTAAAAATATATGGTAAGAACAAGTAGTGGGTGCCCAGTTCCTGGAGACACCCACGGTCAGGCTGCATAGGGCTCTGAGCACCTGATGGAGCTGAAGGTGTCCCTGCTCAGTGCTGTCTCCGTAAGATTTTAAAACCTTGTTAGCTAGTGAAGGTGAGTTAACCTACGTTAAAACACAACCAAAACGCAGTGGTTCAGCTTTTTCACAGGGCAAGGCACAGACCTATATTTACCGAAGTACCATCTCCAGAGGTCCTGGCTTAAGACTCTGGACGAAACCCACAGACTTCAGAGTTCTGCATAGCATTACTGGGATAAAACCCACTGCAAGGTGCAAACATTTATAAGACTCTTGGGCAGTTATGCATGTGATCTCCATCACATCAGAATGCTCTTTCTGGACACAATACAGATTAATTTCTCTTTTTGCTCCTTAAGACACAGAATTTGTTTCTTGATGAGGAAAATGCCCTTGAACAATGTGCTGGAAGGGATGACCAGCTGGAGCCCTGTGCTGCGGTTAGTTATATTTTGGACTCCTAAGCAGCTGTTTGCCTATGTCTATATTCATTAGGCAGGGATTTAAAGTATAAAGTGCACCATTCATTATTCTTACCACAGCACAGAGCTCTAAGACAAGCCCTATCGAATAATGCAAACCAAGTGAACAAACAACCAACATAATTTACTGTCAACTTCGGTAAAAACATGGAAAAAAAATCCCTGCAGTCCAAAATACTGTGGGTGGTTTTAACAACGTTGTCCACAGTGCATGAAATGCAATATTTTGGGGGTAGTAATTGCTGTTATTTAAACCTCAGAAAGCCACAGATTTATATTTGTTCGGTTTCCCTTTAAGCTGGATAATAAATCTGTATGGCTTCTTCTGGGCTTTTTTTATTAGGAAGACTTCTGAGAGGATAATATTTGCCTATGCCGTTCTATTCTTTGGCTCCTTAAAAATCACAGGAAAGATTTTAACGACCAAGTGGTTCTGTATGGAGCAAATTGTGTCTTTAGCTGTGCCATACTGTAATTACTGGAGATAGCATCACTGATACATATGCAGAAACAAGCAGTCAATTTTGACTCAGAAGATAATACACCAACTGCGTATTAAGTTTAATGTAGATTAATGTGAGTTGCTTTCCTTTGCATGTATGTACACAGGTACAAATAATTAAGATTAATTCCACTGGATATAATGGCCTTCACTGTGCACAGTGCCATAACATTCTTCTTTAATAGCTGTTAATTGGATGTATTTGCTTTGATGGTGAAATCCTGATTAGTCTTGTTACCCTACAACCCCTTCCCCCTCCCTTTGCCCACTTTTTGCGTAGGAAAAGATTTATAATAAGGGAATCACGGCTATGTAGTTTATTAGCAAAAAATCAATCCATACAGAAGGTCTGCTAAACAGGGGTGCTTTGCATAGCATTTGAAGAGTAGAGATGATCAGAGAATCATAGAGTCGTTAAGGCTGGAAAAGACCTCTAAGATCATCCAGTCCAACCATCCACCAATACCGCCCACTGACCACGGCCCTTAGTGCCACATCTCCATGGTTCTTGAGCACCTCCAGGGACGGTGACCCTGACACCTCCCTGGGTAGCTTGTGCCAGTGCATCACCACTCTTTCTGAGAAGAAATGTTTCCTAATTTCCAACCTGAACCTCCCCCAGCCCAACTTGAGGCCACCACCTCTCATCCTAATCATTGTTACCTGTGAGCTGAGGCCAAGCCCCACCTTGCCACAACCTCCTTCCTGGGAGCTGTAGAGAGCCATCAGGTCTCCCCTGAGCCTCCTCCAGTCTGAACAATCCCATTCCCTCAGCTGCTCCTCATAAGACTCATGCTTCAGACCCTTCACAGCTTCATTGCCCTTCTCTGGACATGTAAATGATGCTCATTTCCATTTGTTCTTTTTTCCACACAGCACTTTCGCTGCTAATACTTAACAGCAATAGTAAGAAGCCCCATCGTGATGCCCAGTTACATCTGATTGAGTGATGTGGGAGCAGATCCTTTATGAGGTTAATTAGCTATGGAAATTTGATATTAAATTCTTACCCCTCCCCTAAGAAGAAAAAAGAATGCATAATAATGGCAATTAAAAGAAAAATGCTTTTTTTTTAAAAAAAGGCCATTTCTGTGTAATCATTTAAATGTGTTTGGCAATTACACATTTATTGTCAGTATAAAATGAACAGTTCAGAGAATGCTGGGTGAATATCAGCTGAAGCAATTAAGAAAGGTGTTGAATTTACCGAGGCTGCTCCGTATTAATTTCAGGAGTGAAGATCTACCAGTGAGCTTGCAGTGGTTTTATTCATGTTTTTTAATTACAGCCCATTTCCAAACTTGCCTACGCCTGTCCTAGGCACGGCTGCATTTGCATGCGCTTCTGCCTTGAGCCCCCTCCGGCACCAGGAGGGTTAAAACCAATATTTGTAGATAAAGAGGTAAACATATTTACATTCAGTTTTTCACACTTTATGCATATGTCATGCAGTGAATAGTTTTAGAGGTATGTTTGTACTATCTCTCCAGAATTTTTACAGTCTGCAGGACACAAAATCTCTATAAAGTGACTTATTGAAATAGAAGCAGATTGGTAAAACCGTTTCTCTCTTATGAACTGTGAAGAATGATCCTCTAAATGAAATCAGGAAGGAACTGGACAGAATCTTGTTTAATGGTGTGACAAAATGAATCACAACTATTCCAAGCATCCATCACTGCTAAAAGGGGACCACAAATGATCTGTGAACTACTATATATTGATTACTCATGTACTACAAGTGTCGGATTTAATGTTCACACACCATGGAAAGGCGGCAGGGACAGATGGTGCCTTAACTCTTCTTTGATAGATTTTAATGGTGAAATATTGATTTCTATCTGGCCAAGGCCTGTTGTTAGGGGCCAAAGTCATTTGTTGGGTATAGCCGGACACCCAGTCTGCTCGGGGTAATCAATCATTTTTGGCAAGGCAGGTGAAATTCTGAGGAGAAGCACCTTGCTTCCCAAACCGCCTCACGACGAGGCTGAGCCCGACGTGTGCGCATGCACACCCCCTCCTCCTCCGCTGCGCGGGCAGACAGAAGCCTCCATGAAATTGTGCTTGTAAAGAATTATTAATGATAAGACATGTTTACTGAGGAGAGTCACAGCGAATCACAGCTGACATGAAATAGTCTGGGAGCCTCAGAGAGAAAATGAGCTTCTCGCTAAAAGGGACTATATTTTATTTAAACATCCGTCTAGGGCTGAGAACTCAGGTAATCTGTTGTGTTACAAGCCACTGGCTGTTCTTGCCATCCAGAGAGATAACAGTGAGGAGCTAATAGGAACACATCAATCACAATCAGGCTGCAATTCCACCGGTGTCTCCTCTTCCCGGCTCCTTTTTAAGCTCCTTAATAACGATGATAACATAGTTCTGGGCTTTGCAAGAGGGCTGCTTCCCTTTGAGGGTCATATTCATAAAGCGGGCGGCTTGCGGAGTCAGCATCTCCCCGCAATGGCGAGGGCGGTGGGAGGGGAGGGGCGGGAGGGGGCAGGCGGGCCGGGTCCCCCCGCCATAAATCCGCGGACGCTCGTCTTTCCCTCATCGGCCTTCCCAGGAGAGGACTGCTGCTCGGAAGCGGGAAAGGGCAGCCGCTGCCCAGCTGTACCCCAGATGTGGGAAGCCGGTTGAGGCTGATTTTTCGTTTAGATTATCTTGCTTACCTAATGATTTTTGCTTCAGTGCTCAGCTCGATTGTGTTCACTAGGACGGCAGGCTATTAAAATGTCAAGGCGCATTGAATTGTTGTTATCAAGGAAAGAGACCTTTCCAATCAGCCCACGTTCCCCGGGTTGCATAAAGGCGAGGAAGGGATGGGAGGAGGAGGAGGAAGAGCTCCTTCGTGCCGGTGTGCGTGGACGTAGGCAGACGCGTACCTGTGCCTGCTGGAGCACGCTGCGATAATTAAAATGCCACCTTCTACAGCAAGCATTAGACATTTCTCTCATTCGCATCATACGGGGGGAGATGAAACTTCTCCCCATTGTGCTTTCCGCCACAATCCTCGCAAAGAAAATACGGGGAGGAGGAAAGTTGTGCAGCTGAATCACTGGCTCCGCATACTAAGGAGCTGCTGGGCAGGGCTGAAGGAGAAAAACAAAGGCAAATGCCTTCCTCATGTCTGCACCTGCCTTAAGGCTTGATAAGAAAATAAGTTCACTGACCTACTGGGAAAAACGGTGGAGATTGTCCGGTATCACAATATTGAACAATTGGTGACAGGATGATACAAACCCAGCACATTTGGAGACACGAAATCCCATACCTCTCGTCACTACCACCACCTTGCTCATATAATTGCAGAGCAGTTTATTATACAGAGGCACATCAGATATTGCCATGGATTGATTTTTTTTCTTTCTTCTCTTGTAAACTATACAGTACATCATATCGGTGAGGGAAAAAATATATATATTCTTTGGATTTACTTCTTTGTTTAAATCATTTCACAAATATTTTGCTTTTCCCCTGTCACTTCTCTTTTGTTTTTATTTAAAAAAAGATGGCTTTGCTTTTGCCTGTATATGGTTTTGTAGAATAATGACATCTATCCCGTCCCCCATGCATCAAGCATCATTGATTGGCCACAGCATCATTGTCACTACTGGGTGTTCATCTTCACACTTGCTGCTGGCAGGTCCCTCATCTACTCACCCTCTCTGTCTCACACGTGCCCCGTTTCTTGGCCACACGCTGGCTCCCAGCAGGCATGCCCGTGGCCTCTTTTCCCCTAATGCGCATTTTCCTCTGCATCTCCCTCCCTCTGACCTTGGCTTTGCGTGAGGCCAGTGGCACACACTGCAGCACAGCACTCAACTTTGTGTTAAGGAGCCAGAAGAAAACAGACCCTACCCTTTGTTTCCACATTGTCCATGCCAATTCGTGGAAATTTCACAGCATATGGCTCCCCAGAACACCTAGGCACAAGTTTTCGGGGACGAGACATTACTGACCATCAAATCCAGCTCCTGGCTCCACATAGCATCACCCAAAAATCAAACTCCATGTCTGAGAGTGGCGTCCAAACACTCCTTCAACTCCTGCAGCTCTGTGCCCACTGCCCTGGGGAGCCTGTTCCATGCCCACTGCCCTCTGGGGCAGAACCTTTCCCTTACCCCCACTTGACCCTCCCCTCACAGCTCCAGGGACATCTCCAAACGTGAACAGCTGTGCCCAGTTCTTGACTGTCCAGTCTGTGCCCTCAAAGTGGATGTAAGAGGCTTTGCAAAATGATTGGTTTTCAAGAGGATCTAAGTTTAAGATTTAAGTGCCAAAATCTGATTTCAGACTTAATTCTGCATCTGGCCCTTTGTGCAAGGAAAAAAGGCTGAGTACTGGCTATTAGGTTTAAATGTAAGTTCAGTGGGAAACGGTTCTTGAACTCCGCCAAAACCCCTGCATTAAGAATAAGTCAAGTCTGCTATATCTATCAATCATTCCAGCATGAGATACTCCAAACAGAGGTAACTATCCCTCAAGCAAGCCTTATAAGTCACAGAAAGCTCAGCTGAAGTTAGTTCAGTTAAAATCACACTTAAGAAAAAGATACTGGAAAGTTCCCCGTGATCTCTTGCAATGTAATGCAGTAACCTTATAATTATGATTAAAACTTGATTTTCTTTGGCTTCAGAACTCATGTTCTTCCCCTCTTGCACCCTGTGGGGCTGAGGACAAAGATTTTTGGGATGCTGAAACGAGATGGCTCCATCCCATCGGAAGGCAGGCCTAGGTGCTAGCGAAATGGCTGCGCGGGGAATGGGAGCAGAGCAGGTTGCTTGTGATGGAGCACCTTGAAGAAACTAAACTATCTCTCAAAGCAGAATAATTGGTGTAGCAGGAGGCTGTGCCCATGGTAATCGTTTTTACTGAGATGAAGCTTATTAACATGTGCACTGGTGCATCTGCATTGCCTCTGGGACTCCAGCCCTGCATGGTTCCCCGCCGTGCTGCACAGAGGTTTTACCTTCCTCTGACCTTGCACCGGCTCCTTTGTCCTGTTCTGTGCTCTCAGTTACCTCTCATCTCACAGGCTTACACCCTGTATTTTAAATCCAGCCCAAGCTTTTCATGTTTCTCCTATGCTGGATATTTTCAGATGTGTTGGAAATATTGTCTGTCCCATTGTTACAACGCATTAGGTTTGTGTAAATTTTGTTGCCCGTTGCATACTTGGAATAATGTCCATCTCTAAGCTGCAGTTTTAAGCCATTAGAAACGATCACAAAGCCTTACTCTGTGCTTTCTCTGATGTATGTAGGGGAAAGGCGTGCGTGTTTATACTGTATGAGCCCATAGACTCAATCCCTGTTTGAGAGAGAAAAAAGAAAAATTCAGCATTGCTTGTATCCAGACTACACTTATTTTGTCTGTAGAGGAATAAAAGTGTAACTTCTTGGGACTAATATGAAACAGGTCAGGAGACAAAACAAGATCTCTCAGCACCTGTTCTCTGGTGGCCACTGGAAGCCAAACCCCAGCCTCGACCTTCTGATTTACTGCAGTAGCAGAGCTGAGGTGGAGCACAGATTGGCCAGGGTGTTACCTCTGACCACCACTCATGAAGACTATGACAAACTCTGGATAAGGTACAAGACAAGCATGGTTTATTGTGTGCAGAGTCCAACTCCAAGATGTTAAATGCCCCAAAGACACTCACTTTTCAACACAGGGTTTGCAGAGGGGAGGAGAAAAGGAAGGTGACACAGACCTGACAGATCACAAACAACCCAACCAGGGCAGGAGCAAATATCAGCAGGTTTTGCTGCCAGGGCCAATCCCTTCTGCAAGCCTTGGGTATCCGATGCTTTGCCGTAGCTAGAGGTTCTCCCAGCCCAACGCCTCATTTTGACCAAGTTCTGCATTAGAACTCAACACCTGATAATGTTGTGGGTGCATTTTGGAGAGTTTTAAGATGTTATTTGGAGACTTTTAGCCTCCATCCCTGCTGTGCTGCTAGCCATGTCTCAGCATAGCCCCATGAGTTTTCCACACACAGTCGCCACACTGAGAATTAGTGGATTTTGCTGGCTCATTTGCTTTGTGAAATCCGGCTGTTTTGCAGTGAATGCAGTACGTCTCCAGCATATGTGATTCAAATCAAGGCAATCATCCTACACAGTGTAAATCAATGAGATGAAATGTAGCCATTGACAGCACTTACAATTTTGTCCATTACTATGAAATCCTCTTTCTTTAAATAGAGGTGCTTTTATGAGTCCATTGAAGCATAGCTGACAAAGCCTTCAATACTGCCTATTGCCAAAATAGTGCAAAACATAACGGCTATAAAAGATACATGTGGTGCATATTTATACAGATTAGAATAAGCACTTTGTTAAATTGCTCCAGTGCATTTGTCCCTTTTCCAGGATTCTTAGAAACCTTGGATATTTTGCTCGTCCCATGAGAAAAATAAACACGTACCTGCAGGCTTACCAAACCTCTCTGCCTCTCCACGTGCTGACAGCGCAAAAAATGTACTTCTACAGCTGTGTTAAAAAAAAAAAGGTAGTGTAATTATTCTTTATGCTAATATAATAGGCTAGTAAATGTTCCTACGCTTCTTGTAGGACTAATTACGTTTCAGTAATGCGAACGATCCCTGGAGCCGCTGCTGTTAAATATTTTTGGAGCAGGAGCGGGGGAGTTTATTTGTACACACCAGAGGAAGGTGGATTTGGGAAACAGAATAGTAAGGCTCTAAAGCAGCAGTGCTGCTTCTGATGTCTGAGTAACTTCAGGCAAAGCAGGAGTTCCTAATCAGTACCATGTAACAATTTGGAAAGGCAGCCCTGCCTACCTATTCACTTCTGAGGAAGGTTTATGATTTTGGTCCAGGCGCTGACATGGGAATCACCATGCCATTCCTTGCTGCTGCATCCCTTCTTCACACTCTTCCCTCTTGGTGATAGCAACGCATGCAATATTATGCAACTGACGTTGCTGCACAGCCTGTTGTGTTTAATAAAATATAAGTGCTGCTCACTCAGTGCACCAGTCAACCTTGCAGTGCTGGTCCAGGTGGAGTCATTCTGGATAGATCAATCTGGCTCCATTAGCCACATCTGTGAGCAGGTACTGGTGTGTCCTGCTTGAGCTGTTTGCTCTGAATTGGCTCTGTGCTGTAGCTGAGCTGCAGAACAGGTAGATGGGGCTGGGGTTAGGAGTAGCAGTGTAATAATGTTTGCTGCTGCAGGGCGATAATGAGTGATGTTCTATCAACTAAGGGCCAGTGGAGGAGGTGGGTGTGACAGAAATGAACTAAGGGTGTGAAGAAAGGGAAATCAGTGGCTAGAAAAGAGAAGACAGAAGAAAGATTGGGAAAAAAAAAGAATAAAGGTGATATTTAAAGAGAGAAAGTATAGGTGAACGTTTTGCCAGAAGGAAGTTAGAGCACTGGGGACAAATTGTATAGGAGGTATGGGGATCTAGGAATACTTAACTTCCAACTATTTCTTTTCTCCATTGCAAGTTTCAGTTTTACCTTAAATGTGTTCACTGAAGATGGTGGATTGGAAATAAGGACAAACAGCTCTGTCTCAAGCCAGCCTGTGCTGCTCATAGCCTCTTGCTGAAATCTTTGGGTTCTGAGTTTCCAATGCAACGTCAGACTCCTCCCACACCTGTAGCTCGTCTAATCTGAAACCTACTGTAAACTGTCTTCCTAGTGGGGGAAGAACAGAAGCTTCCTTCTTGAAAAGCTGGGATGCAAATACTCTGCTTAAAGCTCTTCCCTGCAAGGGTTAATGTTTCTGTTGTGAAAAGAAGGAATAACAATAATAATGATAATAATAATAACAACAACTAACCTCTCGGTTGAAAAAGCTCTCCAGGGCACTTGCTAATTGACCATTGAATAACCCACACCAAGGATACATGAAGGGATGTGGCAAGGAGAACCGTCTGTCTCTGCAGTCTGTCCCATGCAGGGCAGACTGAAATGCTAGGAAAGAAATTATTGATGTTTGCATAGACTTTGTTTCAGCCAAAGAAGCTGTGAAATAGCTTTCTGAGCTGAGCTCAAGACCTCTCTTGTGGAAGCTGCCAATGCATGCCTGAGATGACGTACCTTTTCTGTCTCCACAACCACTTTCTCCTTGTGATCCCTTTCTCCTCCTTAAACTCTTCTTCCTGATAGAAAGGGACCTGAGCCAAAAGTCTGCTAATTCTGGAAGCAGCTTGGGTCTGAGGTTTTAACTTAATTTATCTTTACCTGATGATGTGAGTGAACTACAACCCTACTGACTTCTGCGGTGTTATCCAGGGCTAAAATTCGGATATTCCTGATCCACAAAGGAGCCATTGTACAGCATGTTGGCATTTGATCATGTTGGGGAATGAAAGCCATATTTGAGTGAGGCCTGCAAGTGCCTCACTACTGCACTGTAAACAACTGGATATTACAGTAATGGACAAGGCTTTGAGTGCTATGAACAGCTTCACATTCACTTTATTGATTTGCAGTGTGCACTGTGATGGTCTGCTGTAATAAATACAAATGCCATAGTGTAGAAATGTCAGAACAACTTATTAAAAATGTGTCTCTTCCCTGCTTGTGCAGTATGGCATGTGCTTCTGCACAGCTGCAGGATTGTGGCTAGATGGGGATGAAGCTGTGGCTCAAAACTCTGCATTGCAAGAATATAAATTCAGAATATAAACAAAATATGTACTGGACAGCCCTTTCCTTTTGCGTTGTGCTTCTGTATAACAGAATACGTCTGTGTCTCGGAACACATTTCACATTACAGAAGAGAATACACTTTTCTCACATCTCAGGAAGGCTGAGTTGGTACCAGCTCTTAGCTCACATACCAGAGGCAGTTCTTTGGCCATTTAAATAGGCAGTAAGTGCCAACATTTCTTTTAACACTGCAATGGGTTTATCTCAGCAGGGAAAGCTTTCAGCCTTTGGCAAGACTGTAGCAGAAACAAGAGACCTTTGTAGGAGACTACACATGTGCTGGAGATGTGTGTGCAGTCACATGCATGTATCCCCTGCTCCCAAGTATAGACTAACAGCCTTTGAGCAGGTTAACAGTTCCGTACACTGCTTGTGCTCTGAGCTGTTTTGCATCGGACTTCTGTGTAGATGCTGAGCCCTGAATGTGGGCTTTGCTCTGGAGTAGATCATCCAGCCCTCAGCAGCTTCAAGTCCCTGGGTAAGCTGGTTGATGACATAAAGAAAGGAAATGTGTGATTTATCATGGACCCTTAGTCCTATCACTGCTAACAGAGGTCATTGCCTTGTGGATTATTGCTTGTGACTGCTGAAAATAATTCTTTAAATATTCGATTATGTCATCATCTTGTGCACTACTTGGAGCAGGACAAAGTAGTTTCCTCATTTACTGCCTGGTGTTGCATCTCCATCTTCTCTCTTATAAATGTGTTCCATGCAGTGCTAGAAAAGGTTTTTCACAGAAACTGGAGGAAGTGTTGAATTTTTTCAGATGATATAACTTCAAGCTTTTATTGGAGGTGTTTACTTTTGATTTCCCATGTTTTTTGTTTCAGAAGAGATTAGGTCAATGCTGTATCAAGATCCAGATCTCAAATGGGACTAAACTCTTATATAGATGTCTGTCTTGTTGATTTTGGTGAAATTACACATAGAATTAACTGGCTGATGAGGCACAAAGTGCTTTAGGATTATTGGGGCATATAGAGGTGCTCAGAGTGCAAAGCCTTGATATATAGTGTTGGCTATTCAGCATATTAAACATGAGCTTTTCTTACTGACTTTTCTGCAGAAACCATTGCCACCTGGTGAAAGCTGTCAGCAGACTGTATCAGAGGCTCTAAGCAGTGCTGAGGAGCAGCAATAATAAACTGAGACACTGTTTTAGTCAATGGAGCCAGTGTAAATCTGGGGAGAAGAGAACCAAACCTGAAAACTGACTTTGGTATTGTACCGTTATACTCGCTCAGGAGGGCACAGAAGCAGAATGTGTGCTTGTTCAGAGATTTGTAGTCAACAAGAGGTTTTCTTAGATATATGTTTCAGAATTCGTATATTTCTTCTGTTGGGATTGATTTAATGCAAGTCTGTGGTTTTTTTTCCAATAAGTAATTAAAAATATATTTTAGTGACCAAGTGAGGATTTGCTGATGGAAAACTGCCTCAGATTCTATTAGGGGAGGAAAATGAGAGTGGAACTGGAAAAAAAAATTGCACTGTTTGCTATATAGGAGGGACCATACACTATTTATTATAAATAAATAAATGTGAGTTTATGAATTAGTGTGGAGTGTGAAGGGGGCTGAAAGGCTGCGAGAAGTGGTGGCTGGAAATCCCTTGCTGGAAACCCCATTCTGTTTCCACAGTCATGAACAAAAATATTTCCCTTACTCCAGGAATGCACACTCTGTACAAATGTTCACATAGATGCTTCCATGGTAGCCATCAACCTCAGCAGCCTGCAGATGACAACTGAATTAAAGCCCATGATACAGTAGTCAAAGGAGCATTACCGTGCTCATCATACAGATGGAAAAAAATGGAAAAGTTAGATGACAGCCCAAACACACATCTCATGGCAAAGCCAAGTCCATACGCCGTGATTCCTGGTGATTGTTCTTTATCCTTGTATTTATAAGAAAAATCCTTTAAATAACAGAAGAAATCTCCGGAATTTCACAGAAATCTGTAGACATAACTACAGAAACTGCCAGAACCCCTTATTTTTCGCACTGTTGAACAACAAAGAGAATCTTGTTCAGGCAACCCTATGGATTTAGAAATTCCTCTAATGTTCTGCTGTGGATACCACAGAAAATGGGAGACTCTTGAACAGGATAATGAAGGTGCCATGCAGAATCCCCAAAGTCCCACAT
Source organism: Numida meleagris (assembly GCF_002078875.1). Lineage (NCBI taxonomy): Eukaryota > Metazoa > Chordata > Aves > Galliformes > Numididae > Numida > Numida meleagris. The sequence goes on along the minus strand of NC_034413.1, from coordinate 63,194,607 downwards.
TTGGGAGGCATTTCTGGAGGGGGGAGGAGACCCTGCTGCTAACTTGGTCTGATGGATAGTCCCTGAGGCACCACTGCCATCTGGTGAAAGCTAGAGCAGCCCATGGGGATGTATTAGAGAGCCATAAACTGACAGCCTTACAACTGGACCAAGCTCAGTAGAAAGCACACACAGCGTGGTCCATAGAATTTTATTGAAAGTTTTTCTTCCATTTTTTTCTTTCTAAGTCTGCTTTAGATTTCTACAGCAAATCCATAATCCTTTATGCAGTCTTTGTACTGGCTTGCAGCAGTAATCCACACTTATTGTTATTAAACTCTGAGGACCATCTCTGTGAGCAAATAACAATGCCGTCCACTCTGACTTGGGAAGGTTTCTGTAGGTTTGCCACTTTTGTCTGAGCTAACCCATTTTCTGAGGCGTGTGAGATGGAAGTGTCCTGCTGATGTTGTATAAACGCCCTGTTGAGGAGCAGTCAGTAGTGATTACTCCTGCAACATCAAACATCCTTCATGGTCAGGTTTGTCAAGTAAGAAGGCACGGTGCTTGTGTTCAGCATGCAAGGGGCTGTTGTCTGTTCAAGCTGGTCTGGATATCCATGCTTAATGTGGAGTCTGAAGGAGGTAACATTTTCTCCCAAGAGCCCGTGGGTGTTTTTCTGCTACAGCCCTGATATCACACATGGAAGAGAGGAAGCTAGCAGGCATGGTCTCTCCAGGGGGTTGATCTAATTTGACCTGTAGGCTGAAATGAGCAGAGTGTAAAACCGCTGACTAAATAGACCTTGGATCAAGTGCCAACCTCCTGTTATCGGAGTTCTGTGCAAGTGATGTGAGGATGAACAAAATCTCTCCGGCAGAATTTGTACTCCCGGTTTAAATGTCACAGTCTGCTGGGGTGATGGATATACACTGCCATTTGCAGTTTTCCTTCCTCTCTTCCTTTTAGAATCAAAGATATTCTTATGGTTCTATATACCTTTGAAATTTATTATTCAAGGTCTTATGGTTTTTTTGACTTCAAATCTAAGAATCATATTTATAAATAGTATCAATTGCTGTTTTGACAAGGAGAGACTGTATTAAAATCAATATTATACATTAAATCCTGAGATCTGTTGTGACTAGATAGTATTAAGACATATATATAATTTACTGATGACCTCAGTAGCAGCCCAAAGTCTTTAGTGAGAATTGGGTCAAGTTTTGGTCTGTCTTTGGTCAAGCTTTTAATGACTTTGCAGCTGCTAGGTTAACTTCACCGTGGTGTAAACCCACTGACTTCAACGGATTTAAATAGCCAGCTCTTTAAGGGAAGTGGAAAATGCAGAGGCTTAAAAACTAATAGGTTTTTCAACAGCAACCAAAACAAAGGAAACGAAGAGATTTCTATTTTGGATAATCAATTTTGCATCCTAAAGAACATCCTGGGTAAAGTACTGGAAGCTATGAGAAGCCAATTCGTTACACTTCCAGCCAGAACCTAGCTAGAAGCCTGAATGCAGCATGTCATTATGATTAATTATGTGTAATGAGTGTTTTATGAACCTAAGAAAGAAAAGCATTTATTTTTCTGGTATTATGGTGGTAGTGTCTTGTTTTGTTTTAAAGCTGGGAGCGCAAAGCCAAACAGATGATGAAACCCCCTTATTAGCTCTTTTGTTTTGCTCTAAACTGTAACGAGGCTTACAGGGCCAAGTCTCCATCACACAGTGGCTCTATGAGTGCAAGAGAGAAGTATTCAGTTCAGGAGCTCTGGGATTTTGCTTTTTTTTTTTTTTCCTTTTGTTATATTTAATTCATTTTCTGTGGCAGAAACCCCATAGACCCATCCACGATGCTGTTCAACAAACACAACATGAGGCAGGAATAGCCCATCTCCTATGGGCCTTCAGACCAGACTGTCCCTGGGACTCAGGAGGAAAGCTCAAGATGGTTAAAAACTGGTGATGGCTTGGCCAAGGAGACAGGGCTGGGACAAAGGGCTCGCACAAATGATCCCACCTGGATCTGGCACCTGGGGGGTTCTCAGTGCCCATGGCCTCACAGAGCCAGTCCAGCACTGCCATCTCTGTGGGGCTCCCATGCCTTCCAGACAGGGGTCTGGGTTACAGCAGCAATGTGTGTGCTGCTGGCTTTGTCCACAGAAGGGTTCTTGTGGAGAGGGTGCAAAATCCCTTTGGTACATCCATATGCTTTATGGGACTGGGGATGGTAGGGCAGGAGGAGTGCCTGGTTTTAAAGAGCTATGGTGGTGCTATCGGAGTGCTAGGTTTTAAAGAGGGGTTAAAAAATTGGTGGGAAAAGGGGGGTGGGCATAAAACAAGAACCAAAAACCCAAACCAACCCAAACAAAAAAAAGAACAAGACAAAAAGGGTGCGTCAGTGAGAGCCGTGCTCTCTGGCGTTTCCGCCGTGCACCAGGAGGTGGTGCAAAGCCCCTGCTCATCCCACAGACAGGAGACAAATTCCATTTTTCCAGGGACTGCTCTCCAACTTGTACTACCCAGGAAAAATACTGGAGGTTTAACCCTCTCAGCATGCCCCTATAACTCTGGCATTTTGGTATGTATCTAAGGCTGACCATATTAACTGTGTGAAAAGAGGAAAATGCAGAGGTACTTTATACTGCTAAATGCTATTATCGTGCTGCAATAACGGTAATTAAAAAAAAAAAAAAGTACTGTCAAATGAATTTGAAAGTGTTATATTTACACAGCAAACAGTTCTTGCTGTGCAGAGTGCAGGAAAAAAAAAGATTATTATCAGATTTTTAGTTTCTTCGTGCTTTTTTCATTGAATACAGTTGGTTTCTCATGTTTCTTTTTTAAACTTTCATGCACTAATACTAAAATTAAATTAATCTGTAAGATAAAGAGATATTCATAAGCCACTGTTTCCACGTCTATTGACAAGAAATAAACTAAAAGCTCTGCCATGAAAGTGTGTTCTCAGTTATCTGTTAGTTAAAATGGAACTATCAAATGCCTCCCCTTTCTCCTTACTGAAACACAGTAAATTAGTAATAAATAGTTTGTAAACTCATTATATGGCCTGTGGTGGTAATTTAACAAAAGAGCTAATTTGATGGTGGTACAAAACTGTATAAAGCACGGCTTGATTGCTGAATTTATGCAACATTAGCAACGTAAGTGCATTCATTTCAGGTAAACTGAAGTTTTCATTCCATGTTTAAAATCTCAGTGCATGTTTACCAAGCTGCCTTATGAAAACTTGTGTTAGTGTAAGAAAAACTTTGTATGGGCATGACTTCTGCTTACGCAGGAAATAAAAAGCTTCAGCTTATTGTTCCTTATTGTTCCTTATATTACAGTTCTGTTTTTCTTTTTCACTCTTTTTTATTCTTTTTCTTTTTTAAAGAAAAACAAGGGTTTGTAAAAGAGGTATTTGCTCCAGGTTCGCAATTGGCAATGATTAGCAATACCTATTGTGAAAACAGGATATTTCAGTATGCTAAAAATAAAATAGAATCTTCTTAGAGTTTATTTTTTGACACCTTTAACTTTTCTCCTCTCCTGGATAACAAAAAATATTTTCACGCAGATTTTCCATATGTTCCAGCTACAAGAGCTTGCACTGTCAGGTACAAATACAGACTTCATCAGGCAATACGTACATATGTTGCAATAAGCGTATCTCAGTTCAACATTATCTTTTTTAAGTCATATGTGACATTAAGTTTAAAAGGTTATAAGAAAATATATGATTGCCTGTGTGCTATTTAAAATTCTGAGATAGGGTGGGTAATTTTTTTTAATCCCTACCTTAACAATAAAACATACATATTTTTAATTTTGCATTTTGTTTTGGAGGTGGAATTCACTCTGGAAGTGAGTGGCTATGAAGGAATATGTTGGAGAGCTGTAAATGTAAATATTTAAATATAATACAAAACACTCAATAGCATATTATTCTATAATTTGAATCTAAAAGCTTTTAGGAGGTTGGATCAGAAACTGTTGTTTAAAATCACTGTAACCCCACTGGCTTCTATCAGCTGGAATCTGTGCCATTATTTGAATGTTATTTTAAGTGCAAGCACTTTTCTACAGACCTTAAAAAGTTCAGCTTCGCTTATTCAAGAAAATTAACATTCTGAACTGTGAGTTAGATATTAAAAAAGTCATTTCAGAATATAGCCAGATTTTCTGTTCTTGCTAATTTAACATTCCCTTATTATCTTTGCAGAATGTCATTTTTTGAGCATGCTAACACAGAAAACTTATATACCATCGTTAAGGGTCACAGTTTATTGGATTTCATCTGACTGCTCAAGCAAACATTTGTTTAGTGACACTCTTAAATACCAGATTGTACTAAAAGTGTCAGAACTGCTGCTTGAAAGTTTATGAGTAAAGGCTTTGTTTCTTTTAAGGCAACTTCAGAAAAGAATGAAAACTGAAAAGTTTTAGATTCGCTTTCTCTGCAGTACCATGAGAAAGGTATTTTGCTCCTGGGATTACTTCAAGACTAATATGTGATAGAAAAAATGTTATAATTAAGCTTGGCAAAGACATGCATGCTTATATATAGATTAGTATATATATAGTCTAGATTCATAGCTCAGGCATTGTGGACGCAGGTGTATATCTATCACTCCGAGGCAATCGTTTTATGTGACAGTTCTTGATAGCAACAATTGAACGTACAATATTCTTAATGTCACCATGACTTTATCTGGATTTTCATGGTGATAATCTAATGGGAAGCTTCCTATTTTATTCCCTTTCTTCTTATCTTTTTTCTCTTGTTTAGCTGCCTCCTCCCCACTCCCCTCCTCCCTCCCCAAAAAAATACACAAGTGTAGGAAATTGTATTTTGCACTTTCTTATAACCAGTGCTGAAAGTCTGTCACAGCTACCAAGGGAAGCAAAAGAAACTAGAAACAGAAAGACTATTATTTACAGCTAGCAAGATACAGTATGGCACCATATGGTAGAATTTATCAAATTCTTTCCTTTCTTATGCTGGGCAAATATGAGTCGTAGACAGTTCCCTCTTGTAGTCCTTGCTTTGCTAGTCCCTCATTCATTTATGCTGTGAGCTAAATCCTGCTTGACTCACTGCTTTTACACCCGTAAACCCACTCATGAGAGTGTGGCCAGCAGGATTTGGCCCTCTGTTTATTTCTTCCTTTTGCAGATGCGCTTTTGCTAGGAATGCTGTTTGCATTTCAATCAACCAAAACAACAGGACAGATAAATTAATGCCTGACTTGGCTCTTCACATCCGAGACTGAAATGTTACATTACTCTTCCAAGGGTTTAAGTTTGCAGGGTGACACTTACCAGGTGTAAGGTGCTGTAAGGTTAAGAAGCATCAAACCTATAATAAGAGTCTGACTTCCTCTTCATTTTGTCTCCTTTTGTGTTACATACTAGGGCAAGGAAGGTCTGCCAATCACTATCATTTCTTTTTCTTGTTCTGTAAAGACTGGGTCGTCACAGCAACAGGCCTGTGACAGGCTGGTATCCATTTAGAGCTCCAGGGGGGTCCTAATAGGATTGAACCAAAAGATCAAGTGAATAGCTTCCTATTTTAGATTTGTAATAACTCTGAACTGCTTGCATATACATGGACCTTGCGGTGTTATGAGGAGACTTTTTACCAGAGAAAAGATTTGTCTATTTCTATCAGCACTGTACTTTGGAAAGGATACCCCTTAGCCTACTCCATCTTTGGAAAAAGGAAAAAGAAAACACAAAAACTAAGCCCACTTCTCTTTCTCTTGCACACACAAAATTGGAAGGTGTCATTTCCTTTCATTAATTCATTTTACCAGATCAAAGTAAATAGTCTGTTTATGGAGAACAAAGAAGCCCCTTTTTGGTATTCTACTGAAGTCGCAATCAGATTCAGAAGTTTACTCATCTTTCTGAAATCTGGCAAGGCTACATGCTGCCGAGATTATAGCCAAACGACTCATGCAAAACGGGCAAATAAATTCCATGCAAAACAAATTCTAGCAAAGAAAGAATGAGGAGAGGACATTTTGTTGATTTGGGAGGCTCTCAAGAGGTTAGGGCTCTCATTTGGCTTGCAGAGGGGGTTTTAGTAAACCCACAATTCTTGGCAAGAGGAGGAAGAACTGCATTAAGTTGAAGTTATTATTTGCAGTGATTATGGAATCTGTTAGAAAATAGGTGATGCTTCATACATTTCATTCACAGCCATATACTTGTCTCGACTCTTTATTAAGAACAGGACTTTATATGGAACTTCTTGTAGGGTAAGATTCCAGGAGTAAACTTGTCAACATCTAGCTCTAGGAATTATAAAACATATATATATATTTATAAAGGTGAAATACTAGTAGCTTGCTTGTTTTCTTAATCAGGGCTTCTGAAGCATCTCATTCAGAAAGGAGCAGCAGATGAGGTTGCCATGTCAGCTGGATTGTCCAAAGGTTTTGGAGTCTTTTCTCAAGGCACCAAGCTAGCTCCAACCCACCTTATGGAGACAGTTGATTGCCATGTTAGTTGAAGACCCCTGAAGCTGTCTTGCCAGGCTGCTTAGTATGGACGTATGTCAACTGTTATAATGCTTTGTCAAGCTATCATACTTATCTTGGAGAGGTCTTTTGGGTACTATCCTTGTACTCATTTTTTTGGTTGCTTAGATCATAATCAAAGTCAGGTGCTGCAACCGGCCTGAGACCATCTCTCTGCCATCTTACTCTTACATCTTACTCAAATATTTTGGTTTTATACAGAGCCTGCCTTCATAATCTTAATACCAGTATTAGAATCAGAAGAGTCTTCCACAATTTACTTTCAAATAGCTTATAATTTCTATACTAAAAATGTAAGACACACACACGCCAAGAAATATTTATAAGGCCTGTGACTGGATAAGTAAATTCTTATATTTTTCATACAGGATCATGGCATGCACATATGTTTCTGGTGCTGTCATCAGTACACATTTTGAAAAGGGTTTTGCATAGATTAGGGACTCAGAGGTACTCATTTAATTAGAATTGGGGGCATCCCTCTGGGAGGAAGGATTATGCAGGTAAAATACTAGGACTTGATCCATCAACCTATAGGGACAATGGCAAAACTGCAGTTCATTCGTTTGGGCCCCGTGTGCAGAGTTAAGATACATAACAATGAGCACCAAGATGAAGGGAGTGCCAGTGCAGAGACCATATAGCAAAACTGAGGAGCATTTGAAATGGGCTTTGAATGGATCTTGCTAGGCACGTTTTCCCTAAATCCAAATTTCTCAAACTTCACTTTTGCATTCAGTCAAATCAAATAATTGGCATACCAATCAGATTTTTAGAAAGTTCTTTACAAGAATTTCTGTTAGGTTTTATTCAGATTTTCCACTGCCTGCAATGTAACACTTTCTGAAAATTTGGAACGGATTTTGAATTTATATGCATATTTCTATAGGAATCTTAGTTTTCTTTTGATGGAGATCTTTGGCATATTCTTTGAGATTCAAAAAAAGAGACTTTTTTCTTTTCTATGACTTACCTTTGACAGACCTGTGTTATGAAGACTTTCATTCTGGCTAAGCAATTCTTAAAGGGTTCTTTCAACAGAACAGAAAGAATGTCCTTATTTACCTGTAAAATCTGAAATTTTGATGAAATTATTCTGGAGGTTTTGAAGTTGCCTTCCAGTTGTGAAGAAGGCAGAAATCCTCTGTGACAAAGAAGATAAAATCAAGTTCCTATTCTCCACTCTGTTGCTAATCATGTTGAAACTCCTCTAAAATTTTAAAGAATAAAGACCTATCGGTGTGACAAAATGAAACTCTTGGCCTTTAAAAGATTATTCAGCCTATTTCTGTGGGCTTCCATCTGACAGTACTGAGGCCTCACTTAGCATGTGAGTGCTAACCGAAACCTAGATATCTGCTTGGGGACAGATTTTTCTATCATAATGAGCAGAAGAAACAACTTTACAGGGCTTTTAGAATAAATGTGTAATGTTTTCTTTTTAAGTGTATGAGCTAGGCGGTGCTTTGTGTGTGTTTGCAGATTAAGAATTTACTCAGAGCAAAATGCTTGCTTCTAACTGTGCTGAGACCCATGGCTATTTCTACCACCTAAGAACTAAACCTTTTACAACTGGCTTCTGAGTCAGACTTCAGCAATTTGGTATCTCTGATAAAATGTTTCATACAGGACCCTGAATAAACATGCTGTTACAAAGATGTCCCTTCAGACTGTCTCCAAGTGTTGTAATCCTGACTCCTGTTAGTCACAGATTCTTTCCGTGGGGAAGAAAAATGTTTTATTTAAGCATGACATCTGATGTATGCTCTCTTTTGTCCTGATCTAGACTGAGCTGTCCAGGTCAGGAGTGGTCACCTTTGCTATTATTCTGTAACCTGTCCGCAAGAGAGAATTACTTTTTGTTTTATGTTGTGCAGCACCTGGCTCCTGGCATGATGCTAGTACAAATAACGATAACGTACAGCAGTTGGCACAGCAGCATCCTATGTTCTCCACACTTGGCATTGCCATAAATGTGATAGTGGAATACCTCCAGTCACCACAGAGAATTACCTCTTACTGAAACTAAATGGATGTGGATGCTTTTGATGATAAATCCGCCTGCCTTAGTCTACGCTTTTCTTTATGCAATTAGCTGGAGTGAAGGATGAGATTTTTCCTGACAAACTGACTGCTTTTTGACTGCAAGCACAAGTAGATTCTTCCCCAGGCTTTGTCTGACAGTGGCACAGTGGAGAACTGAGCTGCCACCAGTGTGATGGATCCCTTGGAGCTTCCTGACCCAGCTCTGGCTGTGGCACTTTACCTCAGCCCAGCTCGGAGCAGAGGCTCCATGTTCTCCACACATCTTACTTCCCGCCAGTGAGGCCATGGGATGTCGGTTTGCAGCTACACCCACAGCCCTGCCCCGCCCAGCCTGGCCTTGACCCCATGAACCTGTCTGTGGGCCTGGGCCCAGCCTGGGCCCAGCTGCCATCTTGAGGTCTACCTGGCAAGGCCTACACACATCTCCTGGCTCCCTCATCTCTGAGGAAAGAGGAAGATGGGATCTTACACCCTGATTTTTTTTTTTTTTTTTTTTTTTTTTTTTTTTTGTCAGAGCTTTCTCAGAGCTTTTCAATACCAGCTTTCACCAGAGAAAGTTAGCCTGCAGCCTGGGAGGCTCTGAATTGTACATAACATCTCTGCAGCAAATTCCAACCACATACTCTTTCAGAGTGCCTCACAAGGAAGTAACAATATGAGGCCCTCAAAATGGGCGTTCAGAGCTTTAGAATAGAAGAACTTGTCTGCTAAAAGTCAGTGGCTTGGCTTACTGTGCATTAAGTTCTCTGTGTAGTGATGGCAGATCTGATAAAGCGTATTCCACCTGCAGTGGAAAGACAGCAGATGGTCACAGCAATCTGTCAAAAGTGCAGGGATTTAAATTCAAGCTGGGAAAGATTCCTTCTCACTGTCTCTCCTCAGACCTGTTTACAGGTAAGTCCACTGATGTGATGGAGGGGACGTTGTTTGGTGGTTGTGCTCTGGGTATGAGGAGTGGTGGGCTTGGCTGAACTTTAAGGACACTCCCTTCCAGACCTTCTATATGGAGGGGAAATCTGTGCGTGATTTTTGATCTAGCCCACCTCTCAGACATCTCCAAGCAGATATGTTAAAGCTTTAATCTCTAGAACCCACAAAACTTGTAACACTTACTAGTCTGTCATGACTGAAAGCAAGGGTTAATTACAGAGAATAAATGCCTCCTCTAACCTTCCTCCTTCTAGGAGAAACAGAGCCTTGTACCCAGAAGCGTTCTGCAGGAGCTGACTCTTACTTTTCTCCATGTAATTGTAAACCTTTTCATCTTAGATTTGTGTAATTTCCCTTTTGGTTAGACAAAGTACAACTCTCAAGTTAATATGAGATGGGAGCATTTGTATGGCAGATCAGAGAATAACCATATTGAAAGGGTCTATCTAAGCTTCCCTGTTAACCATATATAGGCTGTGAATAAGTTTTGCCAGGCAAGACTGTTGCAACTGAGAGTCTGAAAAAGGAATTTTAACGGAATAAGGAAAATGTCTCTTAAATCAATATAGGAAAGAGAGTCTGACAGTTTTATTACTCATTATCTTCTATTTAAAGAGCCATTTAAGAGTATTCTAGGTACCTCTTAAAATTTGGGGGATCTATTGATAAAAATGTTTGATATTTATATTTGGTGACCCTTAAGATACTTTTATATTAATCTTTCTCAAAAGAGAGTCTGCTTCTGCAGAGTTATGTGCAGGGTGAGGCCCCATGCACACTTTAACCCAGGCCCTGGGTGCAAACATTCAAGCTCAAGCTTGAACTCCTTTGGCTCATTGTGCTTTCTCAGGGGGTCTGCTGTACAGCATAATTCATTGATTTTAGAGGGGTCTTGATTGGACTGTAGGTGTATCTCCACATCTACTGCTTTTAATTTAGGCTTTCTTAAAGGTCTCATTCTCCTAGCACTAATTCTCATTCTCTAACCAAGTTTTCTGTGCCCTTACTGGATCAAAACTTTGCAAGCTCCAGCACTTTGGTGGCATGTAGATGCATGGAAAGCACTGCTCCCACACTTCTTTACTTTCTCTTCCAAGGAATAAAAGGAAGAAGTTGATAACTGAATTGGTGGTACTCCCTCTTCTGTAATTGGCCGTGGAAGAAGCTGCTATTGCACTAAGTCTCTCCTTCTGTGAGCCCAGTGCGGGGGTGAGTGCATCTCTATGTGATATAAATCCCTGAACCTGGAGAGTATGTGCAGTGTAACATGGGAGGCAACTAATTATCTCTCCTTCTGCTTTGATGCAGTGTCTTAGTGCCAGTATAGATGTGCCCATTTCTTTACTAGTTGCCACGCCTTAGAGCACAGGGATCTTTGGTACTTCTGTGTGAATTACTCCAAAAAGAAATAGGTATTATAGGAATCTATATACCTCCTCTAATTTAAATAAAACAAACAGCATGAGTAACAACCATTTTTTGGCTGCGGTTTAAAGCCACCTGGAGCCATTCTCCATGAAATCAGCTTCTGCATTTTTAAACAGTATTAGGCCAAAGACAATCTTCTGTCATTACTACTTAATCTTAACCCTCCAAAGGTCACTCAGTGGTACCACTAGTTTTTCGACATGCCTTTAAAAATGGAGAAGAAATGCTCTTATATGGTGATAGTGTAATGAAACACAACCATCCACTGGCCAGTGGGACTCTGGAGGCAGAGATATGTGGGGGTTTTATAGTGTTTGTGAAGGATACTTTATGTTCTGTAACATATGGTATTGTTGTTACTCTTTGATTTGTAGTTTTGGGCAGACACATTCTCATAACCTTTGTGCGCCTTCGGCTTTGGAGGTCCTAAAGCTGCTATTGTTCAGTCAGTTTCCAAGCTCAAGAAGAATGTTTTCTTCATAAAGAATATGTTAAATATTACCAGAATTTCAGCATCAGTTTTATATTTCAGGCATATGATTTGGCATGTTCTGTAGATGACTAAACGTTGCTTTTAAGTTATGATTTAATTTAGATTTTTTAAATTAAAAAAGCAGCTGTTTCTCTACATGTGAAATGTGAGTCCACTGTAACTTCACTTATATAAGTTCCATTTTCAAGGTATAATATATTGTATAACCCAAGAGCAGAATAAGGGCAGGATTCAGTGCAACTACATGTCTAGCTGCTTCCTACCACGGTGTGAGTGCGAGGCTCGGGTAAGCTTGACAAATCATTGTCAGGGGCTTGGATAAAGTTTATTTTTCTCTCTTTAGTTTTCATTCTTTTGCCAGACATACCTACTCTCTTTGTTGAGCTGAGTCTGAAGACTGGTAATGTGATTTATGGGAATTACAGTGGTGTAACAAGTTTCAGTAAAGGGTAAACTGGAAGACTGCAGAGGGGAAGGCACAACCTTTGGATTACATGCCGGACAACAACTATATTGGCAGAAAAGTTCCCGTGCAGAGAGAGAATAAAAGATAATGTATTATTTAAGTTTTGTTTCAAGAATGTAAGGAGTCCGTGTGCGGTGTTGTGAAGAGGGTAAAATTCCCCTCATGTTTAGATGTGTTGCTGACGCCATGGTAAATCATAAACAATATAGGCTGAAAAATGCTATATGGAGTTCTAAAAGACTAATTTCTTTAGTGGGGCCTGGAGTTTTTCAAAGGCATAAAACCCTGATGACTTTGCACAGTATATTGCATTAGATTTTTTCCTAGAAATGTTTGTAGTTTGTTCACCCCTCTCTTTTCGTGTGTGCTTTCACTCACTTCTAAAAGAAAAATGATTGATTTTTCTGGATAATACACAGAGAAGAATACAACCAGGTTATCCAGATGTGCTAACAGCTATGAGTTGTTGTAGGCAGGAAGGTCACTTCTTTAGGAGCACAGTAATAGCAAATAACAGGACAGAATCTTGCCACACTTAGGAAAACAGCTCTAACTCCAATAACAAACAGCCAGCAAATGTTGTTGTCCTCAGTCAGTGTCTTTTTTTATTTACTACTGGGTAGTCAAAGGCAGCTGTAGTGTAGACAGGATCCAGCACTTCATGATATCTGCGTGGGGAGGGACAGTAGGTCCATTTTTCATGCACCTGTCTGCTCTCAGAATTTCTCTCCTGTCTCTTCTTGGGGCGTCCTAAGAAGCACTGCTAAAACAAATGTCCTTGACATTTCCTCCACTTCATTCCAGATATTGCACATCATTTATATGCAGTCTCACAATGGAATAATTTTTTAAAGATATTGTGGGTAGCCGAAATATGTGGAACTACTTATATGAGGACAAATTTCAGTTTAAATCTTAATGCTATGTGCTTTTTAGTCATTTATTATTTTTTTAAAACCAAATTCTTTCCATGTGCAGCAGTCCTTGGGTAAAGCTGGGCAAATAAGCTCTTTGCATCCATGCCTCCTGTTAAATAAAAAATCAAAAGGTTAAGGGGATGAGGAAAATTCAGGGTAATCCACAATGCCTTCCTGCAATTAAAAAAAAAAATCTTTCTTTCATGTGATTGGCTAAAATAATTATTTGAGGTCAACAGCTGTAACGTAAATTAAGGAATTCCTTTTTTTTTTTTTTTTGGCATGTTTTACCTTTAAAATTTATTTAAAATATTCATTTGAAAAGTAGCTAATTTCATGAGATGTGCTGATAATTTGATACGAGCTGTTGAAATGTTTCACTCGGAAAATATTTAAGTAAAATGTCCAGACATTGTTTCTTCATTCCATTTTGCTATTTGATGAATTTGACCTGAATTTTCAGATATTTCTACACATGCTCCCAGTATGACACTTCCTGACAAAGATATTTGGCTGAAAAATGTTACCCCGTTGCACTGGACATACCTTGTGTGACTGCAAGGCACTGGTGGAGAATGGATGTTGAAAGAAGAGACCAATTACTCTTCAACGTAAGGAATCTCCACCAAGAAATTCTGCTAAGAGAAGTGGAATCGTTAATGCAAAGTCTTTCACTGGGAAAAGTTCGGTATGGAATGAAAGTGATAAATCAGCGACTTAAATCAAAACTCGAGGTCCATAAATTCCTTTTTCAGCAGTAGGTTAAACTGTCAGGTTTAACAAAAGCTTACAACGCTTGCCTGCTCTCTGGTTCTGATGCTGCGAGTGCTATTGCTACCAGGTGTCACGTTCACTGCTGAGCCCTGCCACGCTGCGGAAACCGCCTGCTTGAGACTGCCTAGGACCTGACTTAGCTGGGGCAATGCATCCAACATGTTATTCATATGGAGGTTTCCAGTGCTGCCTTGATAATAAACGCTAAGCCTGACAGATTTTCCACAATCATGTGCTATAAACTTGCTAAAAAATGAGACTCATTCTGCAACTACCATTCTGATGGTTTTTTTTTCTGAACAACCTGACTGAAAAGTCACCTAATTGTAAATTTCTTGGTATTTGATTTGGTTGTGACTTAAAACCAGCTCGCTGGTTTTTGGTGGTGAAATATGTTTTTGCTTGCCAGGAGAATTTTTTGAATTATTTCTTCAAGTGATCATTTGGTGTCACTTGTGCCACACCAGCTTCTGCTGTGCTGTCCTTGTTACAAGTCCCTCAGTGTACCCTATACAAATCCTTCTTTTTGGCCATAGGAGTTTTTCGGCATAGAAGCAGCTCAGCAGAAAGCGTGCTGATGAACCAGCGGCCCCTTGAAAAGGCAGGAGAGATCGTAGGGATTGCAGGGACTGTGAACTTCATCAAAGTGTGTCTGTGTGAAGTTCAGAAGGATCAAAAATGGACTTGTGGAGAAAGCAGAAAATGTTGGAGAGGAACTGGCTGGAACTGGACAGAAGAGCCCCAGGTTTTATGGGCTGCTCAGTCCCTTGAAAAGGAACGTGAAGTTAATTTTAAGTGTTGCAAATGCCTTCTGCCGGGCATCTGCTGAGCAGAAATTTCCTCTGCACTTCTCAAAGTCTGGTTTAGACAGGCTAATAAATCTCTGCCTCCCTTCAGCTGCAGAGGGTTGGCATTTTATGGCTTCAGAAGGTGAAGAAGAGAAAGTTACATCTTGTACGAAAAGATAATTCTAGGGCAGCACCAAAGGAGTACACAGACTTCGTCACTTAATGCTCTCTGCTAAGTAGCTGAGCGTGTTGTTTTAATGGAAAACAAAGGCTCAGAGTGCAGGAGGACTGAGAACTGAGAAGGCTGAGTAGACAGAAAGGAAACAGATTTGTTTGCAGAGGAGGCTGGGGAGATGTAAGGAAATCTGTGTGCGTGCACATGATTTGTGGCTGTCGTTGAAGCTGCAGAGTGGCCTAAATCAGATTCTACAAACTATAATTTATTCTATGTCACTGATAAATGAATCAAAATAATATCAATTCAAGATATTTACTTACTTTATTAATTCTAATTTTTTGTGTATACCAGGTTTGAAATGCTCAACAAAGTTAGAAGTACATATACTTGATAGTGCTTTTTTATAAGTTGTGATTAATTTGATCTACAAAAGACAAAGTCTAAAAAGAATGCGAACATTCGTAACACAGTGATTTAGTGCAATACATAAAATAACTGGCAAAATAATAAAGTTACGTGTTTAAAAATGTAAGGAATAAGTTCCAATGATGCCATAAATTCCAAGAAAATATTTTAGAAACTACAACATAGAAATTTATTATGGCTTGACTGGAATAACAATTTCTCCTTGGCCAACAAAACACAGCTTTAAATCTGTGAATGAGTATCAAAGCTCTTTTTATCCAAAGCTTTTTGATCTATGTGTTATTTCTTAAATTTAAAATACTAAAGTAGCCCGTTAAAATAAGTCAAGTATTATTTTATCATTGAAATGTAATAACTTAAATACAAACTATGAAGTTTTATACTTTGTATGACATTTGCAAAGTATTCAGGCTCAGTGAGACACTCCTCTTTTCTCTGCCCTTGAGATAATGTCAAGAGCTGCGTTAGCAAAGTACTGCCTGGATCTCAGTGCAAAGATGCAGAGATTGGCATGGGTTTGACAGTCACCATCTTGTCTGCTAGTTCAGAGTCTCATAGTTCAACTTCTAATGAAAAGCATGCTTCTCTGAGCAGTATAGCTATGCACGCAACATTAGTGCTGTTGCTGAGTTCTTTATGCTGGCGCAGAGGGGCTTCTGTTACATCCTCTGCCCACATGATTCCTCAGCTGAAGGGAACATCATCCAGAATGTCTGAGGCCTGTACTCAGCTCTTGATCACTTTTGGCTGAGAAATCAGGAATCTTTATAGCCTTCTAAATGCGTGCACATCAGTGCTGTGATTATAAAAGCTTCCTGTCCTCTTTGTTTGAGTGCACTGTTTGCATGCAAAGCACTTAGCTCGCTGCTGAGCCCGGGTTACCTGGCTGGCGAGCAGTTCATTCCTGTGCTGTGGCTGCAGATTCCTGGGAAGCTGGGAGAGGAACCTCTGAACTTTCTAAGTCCATTTTCCACTAGACTCTCTTTCTCTTTTTGCAGGTCTCCCCTTCCTCTTAGCAGGGCACAGACAAGACCATGGAAGATCTGGCTGTTTTTATTGGCCTCTGTGTCGCAAGTGTTGCAAATCCTTTTCCTTCCATAGCTCCTTGGGTTTTTATTTGCTGGCGGGTGTGACCTTGGTTCCTGGGTTCTATTAATATGGCGAAGTTTTGATGCTGGTGAACCTTTAATTCATCTGAGCCATGGCCAGAGATACTAACATTCAAAGGTAGAGTATTGCAGTGCTGAGATCCTCACACTAATCATTCCTCTAGTGCTCTAAGTGAAAGGGGGTGGAGGATTAAGTGACTGCCAGATTAATAAAAGCTTGATGTTCCTGCCCTAAAGATTTTACTATCGAAAATTCAGCTGCATATTATGACCCGTATTCAAGGACTTTTGAAATCAATTAAAATGCTTCCATTCTTGTCACTGTTGCTATTCTTGTTGCATTTGAGCTGTGCATTGCAGAGCCATCGCTGAGAGTGGACTCAGTCAAGGTGGAGGTGATGTTCTCTCCTTTATCCTCCAAACTGATGACACTTGACTAACCTGGATTAGTTACTCTTAAAGGCAGCTCCAGGTGCCCTATGACTCATCCCTTCTTGGTTTTAAGCCTGGTGTTCTGTATGGATTTGTGAAGCCATTCATTGCAGAGTGGATATTTCATGTCTGTCATGAGTCTGTCAGATCTGCTTTCTTTGAGGTGATGTAGAGGGATACAGACTGTTTCATGCTCTTACAGCTTGTATGGCCTGGAGAGCTCTGTCCATCACGTCCTCCCCAAAGAAGTCATGGTAAACAAGTGGTGGGGCACATTGATGTTTTGAAATGCAGTGCGGGTATATCCACATTGACATTAAACTGGCTGACCTGTGCGTGGGTTTCTGTCCCTCTGGATCAGCACAGAACTCTGAGCAAATAAAGAATCTGCTGAAGGAGAGGAATGCGTTTGAGTCTTGACCCTCCAGTTATGGCCAAAATCTGTCTGCAAGTTTGCCGATGATGCTAAGCTGATACCATTAACTTTCTTGAGGGATGGGAGGTCTTGCAGAGTGATCTAGATAGACTGGGTAATCATCAATGACATGAGATTCAACAATGGAAAATGCCAGGTGCTGCACGTTAGTCAGAGTAGTGTCAGACGCCAGCACAGACTGGGAGACAAGTGGCTGGAGAGCAGCTCAGCAGAAAGGCATCTGGGGGCACTGGTCAACAGCAGGTTCAACATGGGCCAGCAGTGTGTCCTGGCAGCCAGGAAGGCAAACCTCATTTTGGCGTGCATAAAACAGCATAACCACCTGGTCAAAACAGGTGATTCTCCCACTATATTTAGTATTGATGCATCCTTACCTTGGATAATGCCCTCAATAATATGCTTTAATTTTTGGTTAGCCCTGGAGTGGTCAGGCAGTTGAACTTGATCGTTGTAGGTCCCTTCCAACTGAACTATTCTGTCCTGTTCTGTTCTATTTTATTCAGTGCTAACAGTTCAGCCACTTTAACGCTAGGTATGACTACACTGCACATCTCAGGAACGGTAGTCACTTAAAGATGTGTGCTAAGGATTATGAAGGTAGCTGTGTCAGTAGTGCAATACACAATCTGCACTAGCTGCAAAATGGAACAAAAAAGTGTTTAGGCTGGTTTCCTTCTAGTTTAATGTTTTTGTTTACTTATAGAGTGATTCAGATTGGAGAAGACTTCTAGATTTAAGAAGTTTTACTTCCTTTGTATTGAAAATGTTCATCTGGGACCCACTTTTATCTGTCTAGTATCTCCACTCTTCAACAGGGTTTGCATATATGTGACCAATGACCAAAGTGGTTTAACTGTGTCTATGTGAGAAAGGAAAGATAAATTAAGGGGCCTATTTCTGGAGGGATCAGCCTATTCTCACATGAGAGGTCTTCTCTTTCATGTAGAGAATCATCCCAGAGTTCTGGCAAACCAAGTGAGTTTTTTTCTGGGTTATTTGCTGGGAAAATGCCAATAATGCAATTTAAAACCTCACAGAGCCCAAATCTTGTTTTTCTCCTAAGTTTCCCAAATGTGTTGTTTTTTGCATTCATATCACTTAATAATTCAGTCCTGATCTTCCCGTCTGTCTTCATTTTATGTCCCATTTTGGGGTTTTGAATACACTCCCTTTTCCCCAAATATCCTGTCGCATACCAGAGGTGTAACCATATCCACAGTCTTAACTCCAGGTGGCTGGAAGCTGATTCTGCATAAATTAAAGAGAAAAGGTACATTCTTCTCTTCCTTCCCAGAACATTGCCCCAATTAAACTTATAGACCATAAGTCTAGTCAGAATAAAGCTGTGTCCACCTCTAGTTCAACAGTGCTCTGTACTTAGTAGTCAGACAAACAAAATTTGCTTCAAACCATTGCTGATTCTTATTCCTTTGCCTTCCTCTGTAGTCCTTGAAGCTCACTGGCTTTGCCTAGATTCTGACATAACCTGTACACATGAGAGAAGTGGGTAACCCTGCATTTACAAATAACTACAAAAAGAAATGAAGTAGATTTCAATTATAGAATAAGTCAGAGTTTATTCCCATTTCCAGATGACAATTAATTTTGGGCAATATAACAGAAATGTATGAAGAAAATGTTAGTAAGTCCAGCTTTTTCTAACATATACTTGAAGATAATCTGGAACTATTACAATGGAGGCAACTGCCCCAGAAGTTAATGCTCCTTCTGCGCATGGATAAGGTTGGTGAGGGTGGAGGCTTCATTGGCATGTCAGCTGCTGAACCCTTTGATTAGCACTGCATGTCGATCAGTGTCATTTGATTAGGATCAGTGGAACTTTGAGCTTCTGTAGTTTTGGTTTTGCAATTTCATACAAAATTTATTTAAAACATTTATTTTAAAAAAACAACACAACAAAACAAAAAAAAGCAAACAGGCAAACAAAAAAACCCAACAAAATACAAAATCTCTTTTGTATGAAAGCAGGACATTTCATAGATTCAGCTGACAGGAGTTGATGCATTTTGTGCTTATAACTTGTTTTGGTTCTAGGTAGAAAAGTAGTGAACTCAGATCTCACAGATGACTGCTAGTACGAATCTTATGAGATTCCTCCATTTTGGTACTGAGACTTCTCAGAGATAGAAATTTGTAGCTTTGAATCCTGAATGAAATCTAAAACCAGAGCTTCACCATTCTAATTTTAGTCTGAAGTCAGTGCACTCTGAAATCACACGAAGCATCTGGATAAGACGTCCATACAATTCCTTTTCTGTTTCCACTCAGAAAAATTACCTGCTTCATACTCATGTGTCTAGGGCTCTACATAGTCACTTAATAACATTTGGAATTAAAAGAGCATGATAATCCACCTGATGCATGGGTTAATTTAAGAAAACTACAGTATTAATCACCAATGTAGAATATTGCTGTCATTGCATGCACCGGGACATATACCCACCCTCAAATTCTTTTAGCAGTTTCATAAGTATCTCTTCTTTTCTGTGAAATCAGCACTACTAAATGAATCCAGCACGACTTCTTTAAAACTAAGTGACAACATTCTGGATTTCTGTTTTTTCTCTATGGCAAGTCCAGACTGTGTTTGATTTAATAAGAGTATCCATCATTAGCCAAAAAGAAAAGGTCTGTAGTAGTATTGTCTTGATACTTTATTGTTTTCAGAAAATGCATTACAAGTTTGATATCTACTGTCAGAGATGAGATCAACAAAAAAATGAGCGCAGTATGCTCTGGCGCTGGGTGAGCTTGCTGCAATACCCGTCAATTATAAGACTTTTTCATGGCTCCTACACTCCTTTCTGAAATGTTAAAGGTCTCACTAATCTTATCAGGTCATTGATTACCACCTGCTGAGCACAACAAAGAGACAAAGAATGTGTAGTTCCATCACATTCAATACGTATCAGTTTATTTTTACTCTTTCCTCATCTCCAAAACCATTCTGTTTCTTTAAATGGAGTGAATATTGAAATTGCTTTGTTCAAAATGTATGCCGTGTGCCTCTGCTAATTAACATCTGTTCCAACGTCATGCCAGGTGATACAGCACACCATAATATGATTGCAGCAATGGGGTTTTTCATGCCAGGGATGCAGCTTTCGCCCATGCTGACTACAATGGCCAGCAAAGGGAAAGTTTCCATGGAGCTTCATCCTTCTTCATCCCTTTTCCTTAGCTCTCAGTCTCGTGAAACAAAGCCATAGAGAGAGTGTTTGTTGGTGGAAAGGATGTGGAAAAGTTTCTCCTCTGCAGTGGAGTCGGTAGTAGCACAGAAGATTGCCTAATTAATATAATAAATGAGGTGAGAATTAGGAAAAGAAAAGATGCTTCTTTTCAGAGCTGAAAATTGAAGCACATGAGATAGTCTGGAAGCTCTGATTATAAATCTTCCTTATAGAGACATCAAAGCAGTGGGACTGGAAAAAGCCCTAAAGGGTTTGTGAAACAGAGTTTTGACTAAAGATGGGTATAACTAATATGGGTCAAAGCTTGCATTAAGTGGATAAGAATTCAGAGTTTGTCAGCTTATTGCTTTCTACTGGACTGCCAAAATTTGGCAGGATATATCAAGAAGATAATCTCTATTATGATGTTTTTAGAATTTCCTGCTTTGCTTCAGCCTGGAAATGCTTCAAGATTGGCTTTTTTTGTGGTGTTTTGGAACTTTTTTTTTTTAATTTCTTATTTATTTGCATGTTGGCCTTCCTTTTTCACTAGCTGAAGACTAAAATAAAACCTCTGAGTGGGAGAAGGCAAGATGAGGCTAGCTGAATTGGACACTGAGGTTAAAGAGCTTGAGGAGTGGGAATTAAAGGAATTTGTTGCTATTATCAGGGTGGCACCATCTGAAGAAATGGGACTTGGATACTTTCACAGCCAGCAGCAAAATCTGTGAGGAAAGTGTGGCCAAGGCATTTGCTTTTGTATCCAAATCAGTGATGGAAATAAAACCACATGGCCTTCATTTAGTGACCAAGCATCTCTGAGCAAGCAGCTGAGTATCTCTGCACTCGGATTGAAGGAGATGATTTATTTCATCATGACACATGGTTCTTCCTTGGTACCCTTTAAGCACCCTTTCTGCAACTGGCTTTTGCTCAGTTTTGGCGTGGGCTTGCACGTTGGCTGGGTCTGGGCTGTATGCAGTAAAACATTGTGGGGTTCACTGTTTATACCTTATGTGTTACAGACTAAAAGCTGGGCTGAATTCACAGAAGCTGAAGTACTGCTACAAGGCATTTTTTTCTCCAAGAATGGCCTACCGGTGCCAAGGATTCCAGCACTGTAACTTGTTAGCAGAGTAATATTGAGCCAAGGCCTCAGAGCAGCAGATAACAAAAATCAACCCAATTGTTTTTTATGCTTTTCCCATGTGGACATTCCTCAGTGTCCAAGGGCCTTCTCCAGCTGAAAATCAATGAGACTGGAGTTAGCTATGTGATGTGTTTCAGCAGGCATGCCTACATGCCTGCACTTTCTCACAGTGCTACACACAAACAAAGCGTTGATTCCTGGCTAACTGACAGATAATCAAAGATAATTCTTCCAGACGCTGCTAGCTGGTGTCACAAGTGACACTTCAGTAGTGCCAGTGAAGTTTTTGAGAAGTGGCTGCCAAATTGGAAATGTCTCTTGATAGCTCTTAAACGGGTGGAAACTGCTACTTTGAACTTTGTTTTGGGGGTGAAGTTAGTGAAGGGAACGGTTTTTTGGAGGTGATGAATCTTTTCATGAAATAGGGAGTTATGACAATGGGAACTTGCCTTTTTCTAGAAATGCTTATCCCATTGAATGTGAATGTGCTGTAAAGATGGAAAATCTGGCTTGAGCTGTTTTAAAATCATGTACTCATTCATGCCCCTGGCTTTTAACAAGCTGTAGCATTCTGTCTTTGGATTCCACCAGGAAATCCGTACACTGATTCCACTCGGTGCTGTTGAACTGCGTGCTATTGACACTGATTTGTCCAGAGTTAAGAGTGGTAAGAGGACTAAGCAGGAGAAGTTGCTACTATAAGCACTACTTTATTTAAATTTAATAAAGGGTATCATTCAAAGATCATGTTAGTGCAAAGTTTTGCTTCTGTAACAGATTTCTAAAAATATGTGTTTTAATGATGTTGACATGTCACAGGCCTTAGGACTTAGTTCACTGCTTATCAAAGGTACTGGAAAGACTCAGTGACTTGAATGGGCTTAGAGCAGTTCCAGAGTATTGAGGGAAGTGTTTTGTGAGAATTAGTTCTTCTAGATAAAGAATCTTCTCCTCAGCAAGAATTTCTTCTGAACACAGAAGTAATGAACCATTTTCTTCATTCTATAGCTTTAAGAAAGATAACTGAAAGATTAATTTGGTAATACTTGTGGAATTATCTGAAATTCTAACATATCTATGCAGAACCATAACTCTGCTCTGTATTATTTCTTGTTCTTCACATATAAAAAAAAATGCAGACGCCCCTTGTTTTAAAGACCAACAATTTAATAGAAAGTTTACTAATTTCAAAATACTTCTTAAAATTACTATTTTTTTAAGAATCATTAAAGTTTTCCTTTCCTACTTTTCTTACTTCAATGAAATGACAACCGGTGACATAAGAACAAAATAACAGTCCAATCTTTGTGTTTTGTAATGAATAATAAAGTGTTTTAACCTCTTTAGGGACTTAACACCACGTTAATCCTTTAATCCCCAGAAAAACCAATTTTGTTGACATGAAAAGGGGATATTTAACTTCATCCAATTAATTTTCTACCTTGGAGATACCATGATTATGAAGATTAGATTGAATAGATTCATTTGAATAGCCTTATTGTTTAAAAAGTGGTAGTTTTGCCAGTAGGTAATAGTATCAGACATGAAAATTTTATATCACAATTATACTCAGTTTTCCTCAATTTAAGAAGAGTAATACCAATACTTTGACATCCAGAACAATTTACCACTTCTGTAGCAGTTGCGTATTGGGCAGTTGTTAAATTCAGACAACTTTCATGCCTTGGGAACCTTCACTTTTATATTTAGAGTTGTTCTTCTCACACTTTAAGCACCTACTAAGAAAATACTTTGTAGCAGTAAAAGGCTAATAAAATGTGTTCAGTAGATAAATTTGTGTGGGAATTGGAGAGTGAATCTTCTTTTTAACCATATTTTACAATTGGGGATGGAAGACAGCAGAATATTTCCTATTTTGCCTGTGTCTTTGCCCTATGGCTTTCCAAATTCTGAGCTTCTGCAGAGTTTTGCCTAAGTAATAAAGCAATTGTTCTATATTGTTTTTCCAAATGCATGGCATAAGGAAATTGAGCAGGATTTTTCACTTTTCATTTAAACATTTGCAGAAAGGTCAGGTTTTCAAACATGTTTTGTGCTACATCAAAAGGATAAGGCTTTTTTGGAAAATCCCGCCTTATAGTTTGCTGTCTCTGGAATTAAAAGGCTGTGTGAGTGAGCAAGGGTGGTTTTACGGTTAAGACATCAAAGTAAGATTTGGAAATTCCAGATTAAATTCCCCGCTCAACCGTAGGCTTGACGTGCAGTCTCGGGCAGGTCTCTTGACCTTACACCTTCCAGTGAAAATGGGTGGATAATGCATCCTTTCTTCTAGCTTTTTTTACTTGCCTTTTCAAACTGAACGTACTTTGGGGTACAAGCTGAGGCCATAGTTTAATGATATAATAAATTTGTGTTTGGTCCTGTAGTACTGGATCAAAACACCAAGGCCGGATAGACTTTCTCTGTTACACCAAAGCTGTCACTTCAGATGATCTTGTACCAGTGATCTTTATGCTGGATATCACTCCCCGTACCACTCGAAGAGTGTGTTTTAGCAAACACTTTAAGCCAAAGAAAGCCCAGGGTCCTGCTGTGTATTCCCTCTCCTCTGTTTCAGCATTGATGGGACAGCTGTGCAGCTGGCCAGATCAGTGAGTGGATCCAATTCAAAAGAAGCCTTAACCCCCACCAGAGTTAGTTTTTCAGTCACAGCCAGATGTATGGTTGCTAATGCTGTCAGGAGGAAGAAGATGGGAATGCAAGGCTGGGGTGGACAAGATGGGACCACACTGCAGATGCACAGACCTTCATCATATTGGTTAAGGGCTTTGTTATGTGCAGTTTACAACTAATATAAACATACTGGTAAAATCTCCAGCTGTGCTGGTAAAACCACAGTACACTGTGGAGATACCAGAAGAGTTATACTGGAAGAGCTCCCTAAGCATGGCCTTATACACAAATGCTGGCACTGTAATCAAAGAAGTGATACTGAGAACAATTATCTGCATTTAAGCTTCATCACAGGCATTCAGCATACCACGGTGTTGGTAACCAACTACTCTCATCTCTTTCTGAGCAGTGCTGGGCATGTGTAGCTCCTCTCACTGAAGCTCACTGAAGTTGTGTTTGCTCCGGAGCTTTGGTGATGTGTTGTTTGTTTTGATCTAAGAAAGAAATTATAACATTTAGAAAACAAGAAGTTTAGAAAATGATTTTCACTCTGAGTCATGCTTCAAGCTGTGGTTTGAATGTAGTATTGCTTCTCAGAAGTTCATTCATCAAAGCCCATTAGCACATGCTAAGCGCTAAGTTCAGTGAATTGTGAAGGCATCCTAAACATTCTTCCCTCAGTTAAATTCACAGTAAGGTTTTATTCAATGTAAGTAAAGAAATGAGCACCAAATCTTTCATATCTTGCTTTTTCTTCAGAGATCAGTGCCTGATCTGCTGAGACATCTTTTTTTGTTGATGTCTTGGCTGACTAGTCTGTGTTCAATGGCTTTAGGAGGTTTTTTTTTGAAGTCTCCAGCTGTCAACAGTTCAAGAGACATAGTAAAGTATCTATTGTCTGGCTCCTTTTGCTGACCTTGGGTGGAGTCCGTGTGGTTTTGCATGATGGAAGTGGAGAGGAAGATTAAGGAGGAGATAATTTCCTAATTCTGAGCTCTATGCAGAAAGTAGTTGTGTTTTTTTTTTTTTTTTTTTTTTTTTTTAAGAATGTTACTATTGAAATGTCAAACATTCAGCATGTTCTGCTTATATAGTATCAGTAGGGCTGTATGCATTATGATGTCTTTAAGCACATGAGCACATACTATAAAGTAGAATATGTTTCTTCCATAGGTCACTAATTCAAATTACTAAATCAGCAGAACGCTAAGTGTTTCTGTCATCACAAGATTTTAGGGGTTTGTTGCACAGAATTAAAACGTCATTATTTCATTCTAACTAGAATATCCATTTTCATTGGCAAAGCAAGCAGGATTTAGCATCTTTACGAAAAACATCCATGCTGTAAGAACCACTGTACTGCAATAGTATGCAGTTTCACTAATTTGAATCTGTCCTCAAGTATTTCATATTTGGAAGATTTTACCACCCTTCATCATCATTCTGCCTTATTCAGTATGCAGCGCAGCTAGCACCCTGGGAATGAGTTAGTACTGTTCAGTCAATGCAATTCTTGTCTGTGAAGATCCTCACCCTATTTTTCCATTGCTGGAAAGCATACATACGGAGGAGGCGATAGAGCAATAGCAGGAGAAGCTGTGTTCTGAGGTGAAGGAAGCTCCATCCCTGCCGCTGTTTCATGCTGTTTGCCCTGTAAATCTGGGCAGAGCCTTAGTCTCATCACAGCTCTGCCCTAACGATGAGTTTTTCATTTTCTGGATGCCCAATGCAGGTGGCCAAATGTAGAGAGACCTTGAGTTCTCACAGCTGTAATAGAAATCAACTTGAGCTGTGATTGCAATGTAAAAAAATGTTATAACAATGGCTCAGAAGGTGAAGTCAGCAACAACACACCAAACTGACTGCAGATGTCAGGGATTAGTGGGCATTTTTAGACAGTCCTGTTGCTGGCTGCCCTGTGCCTCTGTTCTCTAAAATGGGGATAATATCAGTTCTGCAGAGCACTATGAAGTGCAATGGGCTGCATGTTTGTGAAACTACTGGTTACTCCAGAGAGTGCAGCAGAGGAATTTAGTGGAAAATAAAAAAAAGTCTTTACTGGAGGGAGTAAAGAAGTAAAAAGATTTATTGAATCAAAATGAAGCCACTATGTGCTGGTATTTTTACAGTCTGTGTATGTGCATATTCAGCTGTCATTCCCAGTGTCTTTAGAGCTTGATTTTGTCACTTCAGTGGGTTTGTGGTGTTATTTGATAGAAGTCACAATGTATCTGTTTGTATGCAACTCAAGAGGCTCTTCCTGCAGATTCTTGTGCGAGACTATAACCTGAGCTGTGGCAGCATCAAGGAGCTGTGGCACAGGTGGAACTTGCTTCTCTATGGACCTGTGCACTGCACTTGTACTCTCTGATGTGAGAGCTGTCTATTGGTTTTCTAGTCCTAGTACTCATCATGTCTCTTACCCATATGGCTATTAGAAATTACGTTCAAGCTGCAGTCTTCTTATCCATGGGATCACTAATGCTATCTCTTACCCTTCTCAACTACTATAATTCAAGAAATTTGAAGAGACTTAACGCCCACCCCTCTGTCACATTTGGCTGAAATTGCCTATTAGGGTCTTAAATCATTTGCAGAATGAAAAAGTGAAGGAGGAGGGAACTTTCCAACACATGATTGCATATGCTTCATTCCCTTAAGAAGAAAAGGAAAAAGAAACATGCAAAGTCAACATGCAGGAAGAAGAGACTCCCTCTCCACCCTGCCAAGCTGTTCCCTAGAGGAACTGTAGTCTCAAAGCAAGAATGGATCTTGCCACCAGTCCTACACCCGCGTAATTTCCCCATTGAAACTTTTACAACAGTGTGACCAAGTAAAAAAAAGCAGCCCCACGCAACCAGGCTGAGGTACTTTATTCAAAGATAAATATTCATAAATTCAAAACATGGGTCAGAAGTCTGTGTGCATCTGGCAGACTGTCAAAACTGCTTCTCTGTGGGCATGTTGCTGTAAGTATTCTCTCTTTAGAACTACTGCTGTGTAATAGCCTTTCCTCCTTTTAATCTTCTAAACCTGGCTCAGGAGGCAGATAGGAAGAAAATATTACAGGAGTGTGTGACCCTTGAAATTTGCCTCTTCCTATCCCCCTCCCCAGAAATTCACACTTATATTCTAGGAGACAGAAGTCTATTGTCCCAATTCATTCAACTGTCGTGTATGTTTCATGCTCTAAAAATGAACACTATGCACATTCAAAATCATATTTGCATCAAAATAGAGGAGATGTCTTGAGCTTTTATTTAATATCTAATGACGAGTGCCCAAATTTTCTAAGTGAAAACCTGACCCCTAGGACTCCTTTAATGTGGAATGTATTGTTCATTAAGAAGGTACTGTGTATGAGGAAACAGAGCAGAAAGAGTACTTTCCATCTATTCATACTTTGAAGAGCTTTAAACAGTTTCTAGAAATAGAAACAGCACCTGCTAAGGGCAGAAGTATAATTGTTTGCATGCCCTCAAACATTGCTTTACTGCTCCAATTTTCATCTTGTTCTTAAAAGGATTACCAACTGAACATTGAGGATTAGAGTGGTGCAAGGTTATAAAAGAGGAGATCAGAGAAGGCCAGGCACAGTAGGGCAAAGTTATTATTTGCAATACAGTAATTTATAATTCAAATGGCCACTGAACTCTATCAGTGTTTTTGCTTGCATGATAAATGGAAGTAGGTTGAAGCAGATCTGCTTTCTTTTGTGCCCTTCTGATGTAACGATCCTAGTGCTGTCTTGCAGTTGCTTGTGTAGAACTGGACTGTGGTGCTGTACAGGAACGGGTGGTGGACAAAAGGACATTGAGCTACACCTATGGACCAGAGGGTGTTGCGACTATGGGGTTAGCACCAAGTGCTGAATTTAGTTTCTGGTGGGGAAGAAGGTACTTACTGTCCCTGGTGTTCTAGTTAAATAGAAAGCACAGAAAGAGCGCAGAAAACGACTTGAGGATCACAGTTCAGCTTATGGTGACTTTATCTTGGCTTTGTGCCTGCCCTTTATGCACTGTATAGAAAGGTGGAACATTGTTGGCTTAGAGACCCAATCTCAAGGGGTCACAAGATACTCCCTTCTGTAGCTTACAGTGCTGTTTCTTTTCTCTCTAGGAATAAAGATCTCATCTCTAAGAAGCTGGGGTTTCTGGGGGGCAGAGGTTGCTGGTTCCCTTCTGTCTTAGCTTGGGGAAAACCAAAATTATGTCTGAATAGCTGGAAGTGGGCACTTTGCAAAAATGGAAGGAACAATTTCAGCTGCAGTCAGGATGTGCTTAGCATGTGGCAAAGCATGGAACAGACACGGTCAGCTCGTCCTTTGCTGGTCCCATGTCACTGAGGCAGGTGGCAGAGGGAAGTTAAGACATCCAAAATACACACAGTGCATGTATTGGGAGTACTTACAAGACTTCCTTTCACTAGGATTTTAATTCAGTAACTTCCTATAGAATCGTACAGATATGCAGCTTCAACTTTAATGGAAGCGCAACAGCTTTAGCAGCTAAAAAGGAAAGAAGAAAGTAAAGGAGGTATCTCTCCTGATGGAGTGACTCCAGACTATGCACTGCAGGGTTTGGCCTGTGGGATGTCTAATGCTTGGTCTATTTTGCCCTTTGACAGAAGTGCAAGTCAACCTTTTTTTTTTTTTTTTAATTAAGAAAGCTTCTTCAAAAGAAAAATATCCTTTCTGTACCAGTTTATTTCCTTTCATGTATATTTTATGGGGAAGAAATAACAAATCTGTTACCCTGTAATTAAATTGGATTACAGAATAATTATAGCCTTGTTTGCTTTCTGCAGATTACATGGTAATTATACTTGATATTACCATGAAAAACCAAGAATTTCTAACTATGTCATTACATGGTTATTTCTGCAATACAATACAACTGTTTAATTATACATGCAGTTTCTTTACTTCAATGGAAAAATGATTAAAATAATGCCAATGCCTCTAAGTTTTGAACAAGTGCCAGCATATCATATAACGTTTATAGTATCAGTAGGCATTTGTTTGTTTATTTGCAAGTATGTATTTACATATACAAGATTCCTATTCATCCTTCTAGGCTTTCCTTTGTGCCTAAGATACACGATTCCACTTTCTCAATAGGTACTAATATTCCATGCATATTTTCCTTCTGTTTGCCCAGAAGAACTTGGTCCAGAAGTGATGAGTCTTTTTCCTAGTTCAGAAGTCTATTCAAAATAGCTATGACAAAGGTGGAAAAAAGGATGACTGTCTGATAGGTACTTTAAGCTGTATAAGCTTAGTTTTGACAAGTTTGCTTTACTTGTCAGATTATTTGTTGGCATAAAATCCAGCTACTGAAGGACTGGGGTCTTCTGAGGTTCTTTACTGATTCACCCCCTGCTGTTAAGTAAGCTTCTTTAGCGGGCTCTTGTTCAAAACAGTTAAGATCATCAAGGTCACATATTCATTGTGAGAGGATACAATCAACAGGATGTAACAAAATTCAATGTCTGTCTTCTCTAGCAACCCAGAAAAGCCATAATGGTTGTTACACTTATGTATGGTAAATATTATTTTGATACTTGGGTCTAGCATTCAGAGTCCTGCTTTGTAACAGACATCACTGATGCCTGATGAAAGAACTTCAACAACCATGAAAGAAGAGAAGAAGTAAGACAATATCTTTTTTTTTAAAGTAGTGACCTCTACTTTAAAGTAGAAGTACATGTGCTTTCTACAACTATACTTTCAAATTCTTTTGATACTGTCTCAATCCTAGATCCTTCCAAAATAATTAAATTAATTACTGAATGAATCATGAATGGTGGACCCATGGGAACCACAGGAAGAGGCAATGGCAGTTCATCCTACAAATCAAACTAGAGTAATAACAAAAAACCCCAAACTTTTTTCAAAGATTGGCAAAATACACTATGGTTTCTGTCATACAATTCTCTCATACTGTACCAAAAAAAAGTTCCTTCCACCACAAAAGCCATACATCCACCATCTTGATGTACATCTAGCTAATAAAACTGTATGGAACAACAGAAAATTTAGAAGCCTCAGAAAGACTGGCACTCTAATTATCTAGGTGATGATGAAATGTCATATGCTGTCTTTCTGTACAACTTCAGAGGTTTGCTTAATGTCTGTTAACGGGGAATGAAACGAAGAGGAAAACAAATGGATTGTTAGATGTATTGTTAAAGTAACTGATAAATTTCCCAAAAGAATCAGCTAGAGTAGGGCTAAGTCAGATCTAATACTGTTTTTATTTCCCAGATAGTCAAAACAGTTGGCTTTGAGAAGGAAAAATTTTTTTTCTTTTCTGTATGTTTATCTCATATATTTTTTGCTTTAATTACCATGGAGCACTGCTTACAGACCATTGTCCTATTGCACAAGATGCTGTAGAAAAAGATAACTAAGAGGCACTTCTGATCTCTTCATGTGACAACAGATATTGAATGAATACAGACATGTGAAAGAGACAGAAGTTGACATTTAGGCCGTGCCTAGAAAAGTGTATGTAATATAGGGCAAGCTGGGAAGGTGCTTGAAAGCAAATAGTTCTGTTAGATACAGTTGTGACAGATGAATTAAAGGATGGCCATACCGTGAGGGTCAGAGAGGCCTTGAGGATGATATCAGGATCACTGCTGTTCTCCATTTTTATCCATTCCGGATCTGGTCATGCGAATCATTTGTGCCTTTTAAATCAAGGGAAATCAATGGGAGTTCGGTCTCCAGGGGTCTTGCGAGACTGTGCCCTGAGGAGAGTTATACTTTATACTCCATCCAAATTAGTTTGAATTTATTTTGGCTGAATTTGTTTTAGCTGCCAATGTAATCAAGATACAGCATGAAAACTCTGTCATCGGACAAGACATTTTGCATCTTGTTCCTTTTGCAAAATGCTGATCTCTACACTAGCAAATTCAGCAAAGCCACTTTCCCAAGTTTAATTGCAAAGCCTCTCAGTGTGAGTATAGAGAAAGCCAGCTTGATAACCTTATTCACAACCTTGAAACCCAAAGGGATAGTTCAATGTTACCAAAGGGTACCTGGATCCTGAAGCTGTATATTAAAGTGCTTATATTAAAATGCAGTTCTACCATCAAGTTTCTCTAGATGGTTGTTCTGGGATTCATACATGGATAGTGAAACTCATAAAAGAAGGAGCACATCATAAATGAAGGTTGCTTATTAGTCATCATACAGGGAAGATGAAGTGAATTATTAAATTTCGCTCCATCACATTTCTTTCATGAGTTGCTGTCACAGAGTTTTCAGCACAGTGTGATCTGTGAAAGCCTCTGTGCTCAGACCAAAGGCTGTTTTGTGCTAGGATCATTATGTGCTGTAGTTAAGCATTTTGTTAACTTCAATATTGACAGACAAAACATTTTTTCAGGTGAGTACCACTAGTAAATGCACTACAGCTTTAAGACTGGGAAAATACAGTCATTAAGCTATCTTAATAGGAGAAAAGAAAGCCATTATTTGCTGTCATTATGCACTGTTTGCTAATTATGCTCATCAGGTGATAAAAACGAATAAGTTAATTTAGTTTTTTATTGTTCTGCCTGAAATCCTTAGAGAATCTCTGGGAAGTAATTCTTCTGCCTTTTGTTCCTTCTCTTTCTCTACCTTCAGCATTGTATACTAAGGACTAAACTATATAGCTGATATTAAGCGCTAGTTGCTTTTAATGCATGCAGTGTTGATTTGTGGCATAAATTTGCAAACATTCAAAACATGTTATAGTAACTGTGGCCTATGGATTAGTGTATCTGTCCTTTCTTGGTGCGAGGATATTCTGCTGAACATTCCCAGGGATCATACAGCCCCCAGGCTGAAATTCCCTGAGAGTGCTCATCCTAGAGAGGATCCAGCTGGGTCTTGGCCTCTGGTGGAGCTTCTGTCTGAGCTATTTCTTCTGCTTAACATTTACAGAGTAACCCAGCTTCACAACCTCCCAGTAGCATGGATCATGCTACTCCCATTCTGCAGTGGAAAAATTGGCACAGACGGTTTGATCCTCAAGCAAGTGGGAGCTGAGTCTTGCTCCAGCACAGCATGTGGCTGGATGTTAGAAATGATCCATACTTGGCCATAGATGTTCATGGCCACCTGGGAATCAGGAAAGTCTCTGTGTGACTGCATTCTAGCAATCTACACCTTAAATGAGAACTTTATATACGACCCATCTTTCTATAGGAAGCAGTCAATGCCAGTTTTGCTGCTGTTTTTCCATCGTCTGAGTGTCCAGACTACTGGCTTCCAGTTGTTTCTTTCAGTATCACAGAATCATAGAATCGTAGAATGGCTTGGGTTGGAAGGCACCTTAAAGATCTCCTAGCTCTAACCCCTCATGCTGTGGGCAAGGTTACCACCCACTAGACCACACTGTCCAGGGCCCCATCCAGTCTGGCTATGAATGTTTCCAAGGAGGGGGCATCCA
Organism: Numida meleagris; assembly: GCF_002078875.1. Classification (NCBI taxonomy): domain Eukaryota; kingdom Metazoa; phylum Chordata; class Aves; order Galliformes; family Numididae; genus Numida; species Numida meleagris. Next base: position 63,162,231 of record NC_034413.1, on the reverse strand, counting down.
CAGCTCCTCTGCGCAGCCTGTGCCAGTGCCTCAGCACCAGCTGAGTAAAGAATTTCCTCCTAAAACAGAAAACAGCAGCAAAGTGCTTGAATAATGATATCTGGGGTTTGTCCCTACCGTGTGGAGGAGTTTTTAACTTTACTCTTAGTCTTCATATTTCTTCTTTTTCCAGCTTCAGGTGGAATGCTGTACAAAATTGCATCCGTTGCCAACTACATCTGAAGATGTTGTTACTAAAGATAGGCCACTGTAACCTAAGTGCTTAGTGTTTGATTCCTAGACATAGCACCTATACGTTAACCTACCTCTTTCTGCTTGAATTTTCCTGTGAATGAAATGGGGTCAAGAATTACAGTCTTGTTTCCCAGAAGGGGAGATATAGGGGTTCTTTACTAGGTCAGAGTTGCTACGAGAACCTCTAAGAAGGGAGGAAGTTCAGGCCCAAACCATCATGAAATCCAAAGGCAGATGGCCATGTCATCAGCTGGTTTAAATCAGTGTTGCTTCATTATGCAGCAGGACTGTAGCAGTAGTTTGCTGGTGTGTTTTACCCACGTTTTAGAGAAATGTGTTTTAAATACTCCACTGTTTACTGTGGTTTGATTAATGAAATTCCAATTGAAAATGAAACACACATTTATTTACAGAACATGGCTTGTGCACTACCAGGGAACATCTTACAGTAGTAGTACAACTTAAAGAAAGCTACAAAAATGTTTTCAGATCTTCTCATGTTTTGATTCAATCAACTGTAAAAGTACAAAGTACATTGGATGTGTAATAGAAAAAACATATACAGTTGGATGAGTAGTAAATTCTAATGAGCTTTTTTTGTTCTGTAATTTAAAGTATTTATAGAACCATTTGCATTTATTTGGATGATTCTAGAAATTTTCTTTGTATATTGAAATGCCAATTCTGAATCACAAATGCATATTGGAGTAATAATATACAGTGCTTTTTTCTTAATGATTTTTCATTTTGCGGTTGAGCCAAGTATCTATATGGGTTAAAATCTATAATTCCCAGAACTGATAGACAATTCAAAAGGCTTAACAGACTTCATGCATCGCTTGCTATTGAAACTGTGTATCTAGAGGAAAACTAATATATTGACCTTAGAAGGCCATTTACTGTTATTTGAAATAAACCCATTGCTTATAAGTCTATGGAGTATCTATTTTTGAGTTATAAAGCAAACACAAATCCTGGGAGCATTTGGCATTTTTTGGGAAGCCCGCTTTCAAGTCCCAGAGTAGCCTCTGTGTTTGATCTGGAGCTAATTATTAGTTCTAATGGGAGATCTATAAAATACCTGTTGTTCCTGAGGGTATGTTTATTCCCTGTAGGATGCTGCCACCTAAACATTTCAGAGGTTTTCTTTTTTTTTGATCTGTGTATATAACACAACTTTTGAAAGGAACAAGTTGTGTTCCCACCACTTTAAAAGATTATCTATTCAGGGCTGAGTTGTAAATGCACTTAAGTCTCTAAGAGACGTTGTTCCATTTGTCTAAAATGACTAGACACTTTCTAGGGAATTTGGGGGCAGGGAACAGGACAGCAATTCTGTGCTTTTATATCTCTAAAATACTTAGCTGGTATGTACAACAGTCACTTGGAGGTGAGATATTTCTAACAGTTGCTCATTACAAGGAAAATTTTAAAAGCACTGAATTCCAGCAGCTCACGCAGCTACCATGAATAGTAAATTGCCAAATGTAATCTCACACTTGGGAATCTTAAGTGTGTTATGTCCGTTTGATCAAATATTATTAGGTTAACTTTAACCATCAAAATAAATTAGTAGCTAGTGGTTCTATCTAGATTATAACTGGGGGAAATAGAATAAAAATAGATACATGCAGATGCTGGCAAGTGCTAAGAGTGAGCTTTAATAAATACGGAAAGAGCAACCCTAGGGAAATTTTGGAAGCTGCCTTATTTGATATTTAAAAGTACATTGGAAAACACATTAATAAATTTGATACTCTGCACACAACCCAGATGCCTCCTCCTTCCTCTAGCTTGTTTGGGTGTATAAAAAGTCCTTTGGATTCTGTAAGAATAAATCTAATTAGAAAACTACTTAACTTAAGACAGATAAGATTTGGTTATTGCTTGCATCCAAAGAGCTGTACTTAAAATCATTCACTAAGAACAAGCAAAAAGAGTGCATAGAAGACTGAGGAGAAAGAAGCCTCGTTTCCCCAGTCTATATGTGAGTAGCTTACAAAAGAGATGCCCAGTACCACTCTGGGCCATCTCTGTGTGTTGGGAGGAAAAGATTTTCAAGGTAAAGTCTGCCCTCCAAGAAAACCCTCTAAAATGCGACCTTATGGCTTCTTTGTTGTCAGTATCAAAGGCCGATTTGAGGACTGAAAGTAACTTTCTAGAAAGAGGATTAAGTAAATATCCTGTCAACCTTTGGCTGATAGTGAGCCTGAAATGAGGGAATCTGAGAGCCTAGAAGATACCAGTGGTGCCCTGTTTTAACCTCCACAAGTCTGAAAGGAAGTAAGGGATAACAATCATCAGTAGGACAGCCAAGGAGAAGGGATAATTTCTAATGACTACACATTTTATGGAAGCATGATGCTCTTCTGCCATGAAGCATGCACAAGACAATAGCAGATGTTGGCAGCTTTTTGAAGCCAAACTTCAGAGAAGCATTTCAGTATTTTCTTGCCTTAGAAGCAAATGTTTATGTGATTGGCTGGAAGAGATGTTTTTAATGATGGAAAAAAAATCCGTACCTGATGTCTAAAATAGAAAACACCAGAGCATACTCGCTGGCTCATTTACAAACTCATGGAGAACACTTAATTCACCCTTATACCATCATAGACTATAGATGGGTTCTATTAATTCTTCATCTTCCCATCGTAAAATATCTGCTTACATCAGTTCACCAGCACAGCGAGTGGTTTTCTTCACCAACATCCACAGGAAATTTTCATTAGTTTAAGTACACTGATTTCAGTTGAAGTGTAACTTAATCTTATTAATTCCTGAAGGAGGTTATGTTTATTTTCCATGCAGACAATACAGCACATGCATCCCATTCTTCTGTTCTGAGGAATCCCTGAAACAGGAACAGGGGAGAAAATAATGATTTTAAAGGAAATGTTAAGAAACAAGCAATAGGTTTGAGGTTGTTTATTTGTTTCAATGTTTGATGTATTTTAACATATGGTGAGTTTTATTTCTGTTGATGTTTATAATTATCCTCTTAGTGGGTAAGGAAAAATTCCAAGAATAAAAAATACTGATGCTGTAATGTTGAGGGAAAATTGAGGGAGTTTCCTCAATTGCCTTCATAAGAGTTAGGTGGCGGAAGGCAAGAGAACGGGAGAATAAATACACATCCTACAACATTGCTCCCTATTTATTTTTCAAATGTCCATAGTTAAAACACACAAACAGTCAAACCTGCTGTGGAATATCTTAATGGAAAGAAAAAGCATATATAGAGAGGGAAAAGCAGAATATACCTATCTGGGGTCAGAGAGTGAGTCAGTCATGGCCAGCAGTTGAGCCCTCTCAGCCGCATTTCCCAGCCTCATTGGTCCAGTGTGAGATGGTCGCACCAATTGCTTACAGTGGCTGAAAGCACATGGAGAGGGGCCTAGCTTTTCATCTGAAGAACACAGAGCACTTGGAAGAGCACACCTGGCAGTGAGCCATGGCACGTGCAACTGCTGCATGGCGTGGGATAGGATTGTTTTCCCCTTCCCCAAACAGCGTATAGTGCTTCTGAGAAAGTGTGGGCTGTGTGTACTTGATCAGAGTAGCTACTGAGATGGCAAATAACAACACAAGGTTATCTTTCATATCATTTGTTTTGTGAGGCTTTGGGTTATTTAGCATAAGCAGCAAAAATAGATTTCCTGGAGTTCTTTAGAAGTTGAATATGTATGACCTTATATCTCAGCTGCCTTGCAATGAGGCACGTATACAAAACACAAAAAACACTGGAACTGAAATTGGACAAAAAACATTGGAACTTTGGTCTGTTTGACCCAAAGAGCATAAAAACCCCTCAGATTGACACATCATGATGCTGTATGATGCTGTGTGGGCTGGGAGGTCAACTGTAGATATCAGTGCTGAAACATTTCGGAAAATGACTTTTGACAGAGCTGATGTGAATGTACACACTGCTTGGCAAATTGTTGGTCATAAATTGCTTGCAAATGTAATTCTATTTTGTGTTTGGGAATTATCTGAAAGCAGATTTTGAATTTCATACATTTTCTCATTCGTCAGCACTAGGATGTGAGCTCTTTTCACCAGTCTGTTTCAGAAACTGTCCTTGCATATGCAGAGTTCATTAACTGTTAATTCTCAGTATGCAGTCAGCCGTGGAGGTCACGTGATGGCGCGGATAATATTTATCCTCCCTTATTGGAGCACTAAGGTTTTGCCAAGCCACGGTGGAGAAATTCAAAGAGAATTCAAGAAGACAAATAAAAAAATATTAACCTTCAGCCTTTTGCAAAAATATCTCATAACCCTTGCAGCACTGAGGTGGGCAAATACAACTTCTATGAGAGGCATTTTCAGAAATGGTAAAGGAATTATCTTAAAGAGCATAGCCAAATCAAGTTCAGAGGTTTTATTCAGTTCCCTTTTTATCTCATAGAGTTCCAACAGATTTTTGTGAACGCAGTAATTTTACATATTTCTTCTTCAGAAGATTGAAAAAAAGTAAGACGTAGATTTTTAGGTTTTTTTTACTTATTTTTGACAAAAAGAATCCTAACGTGTAAAACAAGTCATAAGCCTGAGAAGTTTTGTAATAGTGCATTTCAACTGCTTGAGGAAAAATGTAAATTTGGTCCAAAGCCTTTCTCCTTTTCCATCTCTGTAAAGTTTATTTGCAACATGTATTGTAGTGAAAACAAAACAAAACGTTTTTAGGGAGGCCAGATCTGCCATGGGTGTCTGTAGGAGGGAGAAGAGAATGGAATCCTAGCCATACTCACATTGACATTATAGGATCAGGCTTTTGTTTCTGACTGGTTTTAGCAGCACTGATAGAACTGCTCATCAGATGTAATAAATATGCACAAAAGCATTTGTGGGATCGAGCCCTAAGCTAACAACCTAAATTTAGGATCAAATTATAAGAACGTTGGCTGAGATTTTTGAAATTCCATTTAAAACAGCAAACTTCAATGAGCTAGGCCTGAGTTCGATTTGCATGTATATCAGGAACTCCAGTTTTGTGTTTCATTATCAAACAAAAGTATCTGAGATTTAGCCATACTAATTTCTTTCTAAACCCAATTTCTTTCTAAAGAATCACAACACTCAGGGTACCATAATAGAGTGCCACAATTAGATTTTCTAAAATAAGAAGCTGGTTTTGATTTGGTAGGAGTACAAGCCTGTCTCAAGCTACTAACTTTTAATCTACTGGTATTCTTAGCAGTCAAAAATGACTGAAGAAGGCTTGGTTAGAGAAATATGAAAAAATAATTTGTTTTATCCTAAGATATCTCTGGAACTATTCAGTTTTTCATAGCAAAGACACATTATCTTTAAAGAGAAGGGTTTGCAATTGAATACATTTTATGATATAATTTGCAATGCAGTTGCTTTATTTAGCCTATGGAATTACAGAGACCTAAAAAACTCTGTGAAAGCTAGAACAGAGCATATGTTGGTGTGCGTGCATACATATGGAAGAAAAATATGAAAGGTGAGGCAGAGCCCAAGCAGAGAAGTAGAAAACATTCTGATGGATCTAATTTAATTTTATGTTGTGTTTTCATGTTGAAGTTCCTTTACAAGCGCTGACGCTTTGCTGTGAAAAGCCTTGAAGGTGAGATCAGCCACAAATAATAAGAATTTTTTTAACTAACTTTGGCTGTTGGATTATAGTTTGTTAAAACAAACAATAGCTTACCGCATTACAGCTGAATGCAGAGATATTACTTGTACTCAGCTAAAATCAAATTATCTTTTAGTTTCTATTCTCTCCAAACTAAGCTAAACAGTGGTGTCATAAAATGACAAATTACAGGATGAACATAAGAGCAGTGCCTTCAAAAATACAATAGTTATACAAGCCATCTATTGTTAATGAAGAATATAATGCAATTTGTCTGTCTGTAATACAATTATGCAAATCAAAGATGGAACTATCCTGAAATCTCTCTACATTCCAAGTGATTAAAATGAGATAATTTATCAAAAAGAATATTACTGATCATGTTTATGTGTTGCACATTAATCCTATTACAATAATGTATCTTTCTACTAATGTAATGGATTTGTGCAATCTAACAGAAAATGACTTTTATACTACCCACAATTACAAAAATATTCAAAGCATATCCATCGCTGCACAATAGCATATGCCTAAGACTGTACAATAAACCTATTAAAACAAACAAAACTTATGAATGTAACCTTCGTACCAATAAAGACAATGCTAAATTCAATTTTATTGCCCTCATTATTTCAACAACTTCATATATAATAAACATCGGGAGTAAATTACCTTAACCTTCTTTATAAAGAAAGAAAATCTTAAAAAAATGTAATAGAAAAATGTGAGTATTGGTTAAGTGGGCACCAGGCATGTAGAGCATGTGATAAAATTTTCTAAACCAACACGTAAGCTGCAGCCCATGCATTTCCAGTCCAAAAGGTCTCTCTAAATCTAGGCAATCTGACAGATATAATTTTAATACATGACAAGTCAATCCTTAAAGTAACAGAAGCTTCTGAAAAAGTATCTATTATATGCAGTAAGGCATGTGGAAGTGTCATGAGGTACACGAGGACTTTCTTCCATGTGCACGGAAATACAAGAGAAGGCTTAAAAATTCCTCAGACAAAGCTGTAGTCAGAAAAGTCATCAAAAACTGGAAAACACAAAGGATAAGACAGCACGTTCAGCATTAAAACTAACATTGTGCATATGTATTATAATACAGTCACTGGGGGAATGACTATGTGCTCTTGGAACATCATAATATTACTTATTTTCTGCATCCAAATCTGCACAAATGGATTATTGTATAATGTCTCTTCCTCTCATCGTGTACTTACACTAATTTCATTTCTTGTGTTCAGCCCATCTTTATTGACCTAGGCCTGCTGCTCTCTTTTTTCATCCCTAGAATGCTTCATTAGCTCTCAGTGTGCAGTTGCACCGTACTGAGCATTTTTTCTTCTGGCAGGCAGGCTTTGCCTAGATGCAGTTTAGATACTGAGTTCCTTGACAGAACTAATGCAGCTGCACACACCTCTGGGTGACCCTCTTGTCCACCCTCTGGACATGTAAATCAGACTGGATTACCCAGCTCACACATATTTGTTCCTCTTTCTTTGAAAGAATTTGTCTTCTTTCTCTTAAACTTGTACATACTGCCTATTAACACAAGAATATGTACTGAATATTTCCTTGATCGCTACCAGCCTCGGAGGGGACACATCCTAGCTGGGCTCACCTTCATAGCCAAACAGTGACTTTTCCCTTTCAGCCATTCCTGCTTCTCTTCAGTCTTGGAGCAGAGAGGTTTGCAGTTTGGAAGTACCCGATGTCAACTCAGGAGTTGCTGGGAGCTGCTGTTAGTGTGAAGTTCTGTGCTCCAGGATGGCTAACATGGATTTTATGCTGCATTTTACTGAGTGATACCAACAGACCACTCTGTGCTGGGGAACTTGACCTACTGAACAAGATCTGACACCTTAGTAAATACAAGACTGTATCGACTGCTCTACAAATCTATAAATCTCCGGCTCCTCTTGCAGCTACAGTCTCATGTTCTAAAGGATTTAAATTCCCAAACTTTCCCTCCGCTCTGCATTGTGAATGGGATAACATGATCTTGTGGGTCAAAATCCTCATTTTGAAACTTGCTGGCACAGATCTCAGCTTTCAGTCCCTGAGAAGCCTGGTTTTTACATGGCATTTTAATATACATGTTTCATTATCATGTGTCAAGGAGGCTTAAGATATAATTGAACAACTGCCTGTTGGTCAGAGCTGTCTGCTGCAAATTTAGCAAAGCTCCTGCTCTTTGCAGACAGAAACACGGTGAGGGCAAGACTGGTTCTGGCTAAAACTCGGCTGGCACCGGGCCTTCTCTCTCACACAGTTTAATATTTACCCATATAGAGTTACTTGAAAACAAATTGAGATAATGCTGCAGCTTGTTTGGATCCATCTCTGCCTGTGCTTGTCTCCCTTTAAAACACACATGTATTCTGAGACCCTTGATGGATGGCAAATGCACATGCTTCTGCTCCCAATGCCAGTAAGTAAAAAGCTGTTCTTTGTCAGATGAGAATTGATCCAGCAGTAGTCATATGTGGCACTTAGCTTCATAATTCTTTATGTTCTGTCCAAGTAGTAACCCAGCCAGCCCCATGTGCTGTGTACAGACAGAAAATTCAGGTACCTTCAGGTACAAAAACCAGCTTCAGAGAAGTGACACCTCCATACAACCCATGTGAAGATGGGGGTCGCAACTGGCTCTATGGATCTCATGGGCACTGGTGCAAACCCACTGACTTTTCTTTTAGAGTTCACTGAGGACACCCTGACAGTGCCAGTCTCCCAGAACTGCTATGTGGCAAAGACTTTCCATGTTTCTCCTTCATTTTGAATAAGCTGAAGCTTAACCAAGTTTTGGGCTGAGCTGGTCGCCAAACCAAACATTCCGTGGGTTTTTGGCTTGCTGTTCTGTGCAGAAATCCCTTTTCACAGGTCTTGCTCAGCCTAACCCCTGTGTCTGGGCCTGTTTCATTGGGCATGAGGGCAACTGCTCACTATGATCCCTTAGAAACAGACTGAAAAACATTCAGCTAGCAAAAGAGATAAAGCAGGAGTCTCCTGGGATATCTACAGCCCAGACTAAGCAAGTCAGTTGAGTCCTGAGAAGAGAAAGGGGAAAAAAGTTAGCAGAGGTGGCTTATTAACTTATTACTAACTTCTCTGCATTTTGAGTCATCTCGAGTACCTGCCCTTATCTCAGTGGGTCAATTCCTATGAAATGAATGTTAACGCTGCCTCACTTCACATGTTTTCTGTGAAACTACCTACAGCATTAGTGCGATGCTCAGATAGCATGGCAAAGGGAGACATCCAGGTACTTAGATTTGACATACAGTCTAATTTCCATGAAATAGCAAGAACTAACCTAGCAGCTAGGGCCTGGCAGCCCAGCTGGTCGTGGTAAACACACTGAGCTTTTGTGCTCTTTGTTTGCAGCGCACAGGACTGTCCATACGCCGTGCTGGTGTGTGAACAAGCATTTTGGAGAGAAGCAGCACCAATTTTCCATACCATCTAAGGGACTCAATTGGCAGTGCTGTGTGACAAATCAGGGCAGATTAAAGTTGAGCTGGTCAAATCCTGCCACGCTGTTCTTTGAGCAAAAAAACCTGTGGCATTGCTGGGTCCAAGAAAAGGCAGAATTTGGATCATAAACACAACACTCAGATATGCAAAAAGGAAGAGCTGCCCAGTGTTAGAGACAAGGGAAGACTCATTTTTGAGCAGGACGAGGCTGGTTGGCTGCTGGGGCTTTTCTGCTCTGTTGAGGTTGTAATTACAGCCTCTCAAAGCTTGCGTGACATTGCTAATTTGAGAAAAAAATGGGAGACTGATATCTGTAAGAACACTCAGGGTTGAGATTTTGTTTACGGAGTCCCTATATCAGCAGATCAAACCTATGAATATTAGTAATTAAGTATCTTTATGTAAGTAATTATAGAAATAATCCAAAAACGAGAGATGGGAAGATGTAAATGTCAGCTATTAAGAGCAATTTAAAGAGGTTAGTTGGTTTTTAAGATACCTGAAAGTCAAATTGACCATCAAACTGTGGCATGAAATTATGAAATCAAAATTACTTAACTCTTTTTAGAACACAGCTTTCTTTGCTAAATATCTCTTACCTCCAGAGGAACCTTTGTATGTTAAACAGTACCTTCAATTTAAGATACAGATTCTGTGCTCCATCCCATTTTATTTCCTGTAGCTTTGCATCATGAAAGGAGCCAGTTCTTTGCCTTACTCATTTGGTATTATGTGATTCCGCTGATTCTTGGGGAGCTGTGGGCGATATATATCTGTGTAAAGAAGAGGCAAACATACTAAAAATGCCCATTACAAATAGTCATTTACTTATGATTTGTGTCAGCTAAATGGTGTGGAAAGCATCTTCTTCCTTGGCACAGAGTAAGTGTCAAAATACATAGTTATCCTTTCCACCATGACCCAGAAGGCTGTCTTTCACTGTGTAGGGACACAACCAAGGCAGACCTGTCTAAATCTGCCCATCACTCTGGCTTGTCTCTTCAAGTGCTCTGCCTTTTTGAGGCATTTGCGTTCATTTGGATCTAGTCCCGCAGACTGCTGAGCATCTTCTATGAAGCATCCTTTAATGCCAGCGCTGTGGCTTGATTAGCTAATAGTACATGCCACCAAGCATCCTTATGGGAATGCAGAGCACCTGCCTTAGCCTTTAGCTAGTCCCTCCTGCCTCCCAGGAGATTAATGCCAGCTGTTTCTCGGCATCAGTGGGCAAGTGTTAGCACCTTGCAAGACCCAATCTTAGTGTGGAGCTTTTAACAGGAGCTTTAGAGAGAACAGCAGAAGTTCCTTTTTTCCTGTTTGTGATAATGCCCCACAGCAGGAGTCACAGGAGAGAGTTAAGTACTTATAAATGATTTTATGAAAAGATCTTGAATTGGGGCACTCCTGAAATGGTCTCCTGCTAAGGATAAACACTCCCTTGTTGACATTACCTGTCTTCATTCTGGGTCTGAGGCTAGAAATGAAGATGTTGGTGCTTTATCTATCTCAATCTAATTTACAGAAAGCTTGTTGTCAAAGCTCTCCATGCCCGAGAAATGGCATTGCAGGGATTTGGTGTCCAAACAGGGGGGAGGCGGGGAGAGAAGCCGGGAGAATTAAACCAGGTTTGACCTGATATGGATCCAAATCAAACAGATCTCCTTTATTTATTTTCATTTGTGACTCTCTCAGCAGCAAGGTGTAAGTATTAAGTATACAGGAGATAGCAAGCAGAGGAAAAAAGTAAGAGTTTAAATGATAGCAGGGATCAGTATTTTAGTGTATTCCTTCTACGATCTCCTGATGCAAATAGAAAAGGCCAGGCACAACATAAATATTTCCTATTATGGATAAACTAAAGTCACAATGGAATCTGTCATGCTTGTGATATGAGAGATGGACAATATTCCTGAGCTGTTGCCATGCTGGCACTTGAAAGCAGCTTGTATTTTGTTTGTGGAGCCAAATCAGAAACCCTTTCCCCTCTCTCTCTGTTTTGTTTT